>NW_025534788.1:47500-152280 GCF_020615455.1 Coregonus clupeaformis
CTAACCCATCTACACACAATACCCCATAATGACAGTGAAAACATGTTTAGACATTTTTGCACATTTATTGAAAATTAAATATGGAAATATTGAATTTACATAAGTGTTCACACCCCTGAGTCAATACGTTATTGAAGCACCTTTGGCAGCGATTACAACTGTCTTTCTGGGTAAGTCTCTAAGACCTGGATTGTGCAACACTTGCCCATTTTTCTTTTCAGAATTCTTCACGCTCTGTCAAAATTTGGTCGTTGATCTTTGCTAGACAACCAATTTCAGGTCTTGCCATAGATTTTCAAGTAGATTTAAGTCAAAACTTTAACTTGGCCATTCAGGAACATTCACTGTCTTCTTGGTAAGCAACTGCAGCGTAGATTTGGCCTTGTGTTTTAGGTTATTGTCCTGCTGAACGGTGAATTAATCTCCCAGTGTCTGGCGGAAAGCAGACTGAACCAGGTTTTTTTTCCCTCTAGGATTTTGCCTGTGCTTAGCTCCATTCATTTCTTTTTATCCTGAAAAACCCCAGTCCTTAATGATTACAAGCATACCCATAACATAGATGCAGCCACCACTATGCTTGAAAAATAGGAGAGTGGTACTCAGTAAGTGTCGTATTGGATTTGCCAAACATAACACGTTGTATTCAGGACAAAAGTGAGTGAAGGAGTTGATTATTTGTTTAACATTCAAACAGGATGCATGTTTTGGAATATTATTATTCTGTACAGGCTTCCTTCTTTTCACTCTGTCAATTAGGTTAGTATTGTGGAGTAACTACGATGTTGTTGATTCATCCTCAGTTTTCTCCTGTCACAGCCATTAAACTCTGTAACTGTTTTAAAGTCACCTTCCTCTTCGGCAACTGAGTTAGGAAGGACGCCTGTATCTTTATAGTGACTGGGTGTATATATACACCATCCAAAGTGGTACTAATAACTTCACCATGCTCAAAGGGGGTATTCAATGTCTGCTCTTTATTTTTTAACCATCTACCAATAGGTGACCTTCTTTGCGAGGCATTGGGGAAAACCTCCCTGGTCTTTGTGGTTGAATCTGTGTTTGAAATTCTCTGTCGACTGAGGGACCTTATAGATAATTGTATATGTAGAGTATAGAGATGAGGTAGTCGTTCAAAATCATGTTAAACACTATTATTGCACTCAGAGTGAGTCCATGCAACTTATTATGTGACTTGTTAAAGGTGCAATATGCAGAAATCGCTCTGCCATTTCCTGGTGGTGCTAACATTCTAATAGTTTGCCTCTTTTCAGTTTAATTTGGCAAAACAAGTGTAGAGAATCATTGTACCATATAAACCGCTGTGGAAATATATTTTCTATAACCAAAAATATAGTATTTTCAGCTGTTTGAAGCTGGTGTACAAAATCAAAAGTAAAAGATGCAAAATGAAACTTAAGAACGGGAAGCATAGAAATAGCGACATAGAACAGATCTACCGCTTCTTAGACTTGCTTTCAATGAGAATGACAGATCCATAACTGACTTTTCTATGTGAATTTGGTAGGGTCGCCCAAAATGTACATAATGTAGCTTTTATCAAATTTTTACTCCTGAACTTATTTAGGCTTCCCATAATTGGGTTGAATACTATTGACTCAAGACATTTCAGCTTTTTCATTTTTAATTAAGATTCTAAAGCCAGTGACAAAAAAAAATCTTCATTTAATTTAATTTTTCAGGCTGTAACAACAAAATGTGTAAAGTCAAGGGGGTGTGAATACTTTCTGAAGGCACTGTACCTGTCATTCGTAAACAGGTGTGCTACGAATACAACAATGTATATAGGCTAGCCCACTCAGAGGTAATACATTTTCCTGCGCCATAGGAAATGCAAAGTTGTTGTGTATTCAAGGTTTTAAAAAGGCTTTTCCAAGTTTGAAATGTCCACTTAATTTCAGACTGGATTTGCCCGAAGGAAAAAGGGTATCAACCCCTATAAAAATGTTTCCAGCGGCAACGTGATCACCCATTAAAAATCCATTTGCCGCAAGATTATTTTACTCAATTGGTAGAGCATGGCGCTTGTAACGCCAGGGGTAGTGGGGTTCGATCCGCGACCACCCATACAGTAAAAATGTATGCACACATGAATGTAAGTCGCTTTGGATAAAAGCGTCTGCTAAATGGCATATTATTATTATTATTACTGGTCAAATTAAGATATGACACCTGTATAAAGACAATACGTTTCAGTTATATGAGGACAATGCGTTTCATTACCACTGAGTGTGTATTATAAGGACATGCAGTGTCAACCTCTCACCCATGTAATGTGAACACAATATATTACTCCTCATTCACACAGGAGGGAGATGGAATAACTGTGGATGTATAATGATCAGTCGTCACAGACGAGGCCAGACGAGGTCCCCTGAAACACACTGGCTGCGTCCCAAATGGCACCCTATTCCCTACATAGGGCACTACATTTCACCAGAGCCTCCAGGACTAGGGGTGCCATTTTGGGGGAGTGCAGCCACTGGAACAGCAAAGGCTCAACAAATAACAGTCCTTGTAGAACTTTAATAACGTCAAGGCCGGGGCATGCTTGGTAACTGTCAGAGGATCAACTCTCTCCCTCTTTCGTTTCTCTCCTGCTTTCTCTGTCTCGCTCTCTCTCTCCTGTCTTTCTCTGTCTCTCTCGCTCTCTCTCTGTCAATCTTTCTCTCCCGCTGTCTTGTTTATGGCACCGTAAAGTGACTCCGTGTACCTTGTCTAAGAAGCAATGAGGTCGCACAAAGATTGGGCAATGTTTTCCGTCCACTGCTCCAGCTCTCTTCGCATTACCCCGCTGATGGACATACCGGAGCGGAGAGTGAAGTGAGAACGGCTAAAGCGCAGACCCGGGACTGAATTTAACAGGAGAAATGTACCGTAGGGCATGCCCATCCCGCTCTATGATTTTTCTTTTCCAATTTTTGTTCCTGTTAGAGTGACCAATAAGACAGACACCGGCCAGTGGAAAGTGAGATAGAGAGAGAGACATAGAGAGTGAGCTCCAGTCAGTTCTCTCTCTCTCTCTCTGCTCTCCCTCTCCTCTCTCCCTCATCCCTCGTTCGTGGGCAGGCGCCAGTTGAACCATGAGGCCCTTTGTTCAGGCGAGCGTGAAATTCTGAAACATGACAGCAGAGACGCTCGAGACATGGTCCGTATCCTTTCGAACGCAGAGAGGATCAAGGCCTCTGAACACCCCTGAAGAAGGAAGGCGATGGAGAGGAGCGAGAGAGTGAGAGTGAGAGACTGAGTGAAGAAGCCTCGATTCCCTCAACCTGTTAATACAACAACTGAAAGTTGACATACAGTACATCAGTCTGAATGACACTCCAACCCTCTGGAAGGGCTTGACTTGAGTGGAACTATACTGCACCTGTGTCTCACATCATTCACCAATACCAATCTGTTATAGCATCAGCAACATGCATAAGGGTCAATCCAATAAGTTTTACCATACCATTTCTCACAGTTCAATCCTTGCTGTTTCAGTTTACTCGGCACTCTGACACAACAATATTGTTCAAATTGCCCACAGAGGCTCTGCTGCTTGATCTTAATGTGTTCTGGAGATTATGTTGATTGAAATTGAGAAAATTACTTGAATAATACCCTAGATGCAGTCGCAGCCCTAAACACAAACAACTTTTGTCACAAGAAATTAGCTCCATGGTATGCAGGGAAAATACCCGAGCCCTGAAGCAAGCTTCCCAGAAAATTGGAACCGAAATGGCGCTCCACCAAACTAGAAGTCTTCTGCACTAGCTTGGAAAGCTAGAACCGTGCAATATCAAAGAGCCCTCACTGCTGCTCGATCAGCCTACTTTTCCAACCTAATTGAGGAGAATAAGAACAATCAAACATGTATTTTTATACTGTCGCAAAGCTAACTAAAAAGCAGCATTCCCCAAGAGAGGATGGCTTTCACTTCAGCAGTATGAATTCATGAACTCAGCACCCGACTTAAAAGATCCATGATCATTAGAAAGCAAATTACAGACTCCTCTTTGAATGTAAACTCGGTTTTTCCGAGTCTGCACAGAACTACCAGGACCTAGGAACATTCTGTAAGTCACAGTCTCTGTAGGAACATTCTGTTAAGTCACAGTCTTTGAGTTTAGCCACAAGTGCTTCCTGATGAATGATACAATGAAACACAACAAATTCTGAAATATCTCTCTCCTACTCTCATCAGGTCTATGAGTCTCTTCTCCTTCCCTCGCATGTTTGGGGTGCCATCAGTGACACACAGATGCCAGATTTGACCAGTTATTATCAGCAAAAAAATGATACAAGGGCTTTCAGAATATCATCTCCTCGTTTTTGTCGCTGAAGGGGCAGTAAACATAAAAGTTCCTCTCTGAATGACTCGTTTTGAGGGAAGCGGACCCAAACACATAATTGGGCAATGTCACCCACATCAGATTGCTTTCGTCAAGTGCAATACTAAAAACAAGGCACCACGGAGATGTCAGTAATCAGTTGCTTACCATGCCGTTGTATTCTATGCGTCTTGTTATGTTCGAGTCTGAGAGTTGTTTTTTTGTTTTGTTTCTGAGGTTGCTTTGTGGCGGATATGTTTTGTCAAAGTGGGCATGGTGTGACTGGAAATGTCGCTCTAAATTTGCTTGTATGTCACGGGATTCAGCCGAGGCTGCTCCTCCTCCTTGCTCGGGCGCAGGCTTCGGGCGTTCGTGCGTCCCCGGAGTACCAGCTGCTGCGATCGTTGTTTCGGTGTTTGTCTTGTTTTGTCTTTATTGTTTTACACCTGTTTCCTATTATGTTGTATTGTATTCCCTATATTACCCCCCTGTCTCTCATTGGTTATTGTGTGTGATTGTTCTTTGTCATTCCGGCAGTTGCATTGTGTACGGTATTGTGTTTTCCTCCCTGTTTGGAGGTTTGTTGTTTTTGTACATTTATTACTGTGTTCAGTAAAAGTACGTTGCCAGCCGCTCTGTGTCCTGTGTTTGGACCCGATGACCGCATACACGTCGCGTGACAGAATCACACACCTAGACATGGAGTCAGCAGGGAGCGGCGGTGCCAGCTGGATCAATCCTGGAGAGGAGCGCGTAGCACAACAAGCGGCCATGATCCAGGCTGTCGGCACCACTTGCTGGAACGGGTGGTGAACACCATGGACGCGATGGGAAAAGAGGAGGTTTGCCCACACCTCCTCCGACGATACCACCACCATCAGCTATACCCGACCGCTTCACCTCCGGGGTCCAGTGGGATTCGGCTCTCGCTCCCGAGGGCGTATGATGGCACAGCGGCCGGGTGTCAGGGTTCCCTACTCCAAGTGGAACTCTACCTGGCAACCATCCACCGGTGCCCTCGGGATCAGGAGGCGGTGATCCGCCTCTCATCTCCTGTCTGTCCCGGCAAGGCGCTGGAGTGGGCCAACGCGAGTGGGGGGAATAGACGCCGCACAGTCAACTATGCAGAGTTCACCCGCCGCTTCAGGGCGGTGTTCGATCATCCCCAGAGGGGAAAGCGGCGGGTGAGCGTCTGTTCCACCTCAGACAGGGGGAAGAGGAGCGCGCAGGAGTTCGCACTGGACTTCGGACTCTGGCTGCCAACGCGGGATGGAATGAGAGGGCCCTCATCGACCACTACAGGTGCAGCCTGAAGGAGGACGTGCGTCAGGGAATTGGCCTGTAGGGACACCAACCTTGATCAGCTGGTGGACATGTCGATTCGCCTAGATACCCTGTTGGCTACCCGCGGACGTCCGGAGTCGGGGCCGTCCATTCCATCCCCAGCACTTCCGAGCTGAGCCCTATGGAGCTCGGGGGTGCTGGTGCTAGGGAGAGCCAGGAGAGAGACCAGGAGAGAGGCCGTCCCCCTGCACCAACTGTGGCCGCAGAGGACACACTGCGGGTCGGGTGCTGGGGAGGTCTCCCAGGAATCGAGGCAGTAGGCAGCGCACTGATGAGTCATTCCAGGTGAGTAAGCACCCAACTCACCCAGAGCTCTCTGTTGCACATATGTGTATTAAAGTTGTGTTTCCGAGGTTTCTCCTCACTCCCAGCACAAGGCGCTAGTAGATTCAGGCGCAGCTGGGAATTTTATCGATCGCCGGTTCACGTATAAGTTAGGATTCCTATTGTACCAGTTTATGTGCCCTTCCCCATCCATGCCCTAGATAGCCGCCCTTTGGGGGTTGGGATTGATTAGGGAGGTCACAGCGCCACTTAAGATGAAGACGCAGGAGGGCCATTAGGAGATTATACGGTTATATTTGATTGACTCTCCTGCGTTTCCCCGTGGTGTTGGGGGCTTCCCTGGCCTAACATCTCATGACCCCAACATTTCATGGCAACAGAGGGCTCTCAAGGGGATGGTCTGATCAGTGTGTCGGGCGGTGTGTAGGTGTTTCCCGTAGGAACGACGGTGGAAAGCCCGAACCAAGTTCCGACCATGCACATTTCGTCCCTGAGTATGCCAATTTGGCACTCGCCTTCTGTAAAAAGAAGGCTGACTCAATTATCACCTCATCGACAGGGGATTGGGGCATGCCCATGCGAGTAGACCTCAGGAGGGCGCTGCGCGCTTCCTCTTAGTCAAGTGTATCCTCTGTCTCAGGAGGAGACGGGCGGCTATGGAGACATACGTCACCGAATCTCTGAGACAGGGATACAAACGCCGTCCACTTCCCCTGCGTCCTCGAAGTTTCTTTTTTTGTGAAGAAGAAGGATGGGGGTTTACGCCTGTGTATTGATTACCGTGGTCTCAATCAGATTACAATCAAATACAGCTATCCCTCCCTCTGATTGCTAGTATGACGGAGTCATTACACTGGGCGCGATTCTTCACAAAATTGATCTCAGGAGCGCGTATAACCTGGTGCGCATTAGGAGATGAGTGGAAGACAGCATTCAGTACCACCTCGGGTCACTATGAGTACCTCCGTCATGCCATACGGTTTAATGAATGCTCCTTCAGTCTTCCAATCGTTTGTGGACAAAGATTTTCCGTGATTTGTATGGACAGTGTGTAGTGGTGTATATTGATGACATTCTAATATACTCCGCTACATGAGCCGAGCATGTGTCCCTTGGTGCGTCGGGTGCTTGGTAGACTGTTGGAGCATGACCATGGAAGGCAGAGAAATGTCTGTTCTTCCCAGGAGTCCATCTCCTTCCTGGGACATTGGTTGTCCGCGTCAGGGGTGGAGATGGATGACGCATTTCAGCCGTGGCGTAATTGGCAGACTCACCACCACGGTGAAGAAGTGCGGCGTTTTTTGGGTTTTGCCAATTACTACCGGAGGTTTATCCGGGGGCTTTGGACAGGTAGCAGCTCCCATCACCTCCCTGCTAAAGGGGGCCCGGTGCGTCTGCAGTGGTCGGCTGAGGCGGACAGGGCGTTTAGACATCTGAAGGACCTGTTCACCTCGGCCCGTGCTGGCACATCCGGATCCCTCTTTGGCGTTCCAGGTTGAGGTGGATGCGTCCGAGGCGGGGATCGGTGCTATACTGTCTCAGCGCCGGCACGCCACCAAAACTCCGCCCCTGGGCGCTTTCTATTCTAAGAAGCTCAGTGCAGCGGCGCAATTATGACCGTGGGGGACAGGGAGCTGCTAGCGGTGGTTCAAGCCCTGACGGTTGTGGGAGGCATTGGCTTCGAGGGGGGCTCAAACACCCTTTTCTCATTCTGATTGACCATCGTAACCTGGAGTACATCCGGGCAGCGAGGAGACTGAACCCTCGCCAGGCTAGGTGGGCCATGTTTCTTACCCGATTTGTATTTAAGCTCACTTATAGACCAGGGTCACAGAACGCTAACGCCCTGTCCCGACGATATGACACAGAGGAGAGGTCCATTGAGCCCACTCCCATACCGCTGGAGTCTTGTCTGGTGGCACCGGTGGAGTGGGGAGGTCGATGCGGACATCGAGCAGGTGTTACGTGCCGACCCTCACTCCCCCACAGTGTCCAGAGGACGGAAGATACGTGCGCCGAGGTTCGTGATCGACTGATATATTGGGCTCACACGTCACCCTCCTCTGGTCATCCTGGTATTGGTCGGACAGTGCACTGCCTTAGTTGGGAAGTACTGGTGGCCCACTTTAGCCCCTAGGGACGGAGGGTTTACGTTTCCTCCTGCTCGGTGTGCGCCCAGTGTAAGGTGCCTAGACACCTGCCCAGAGGGGAAGTCACAATCCCTACCCATTCCACAACGGCCGTGGTCTCACCTATGGTGGATTTTGTCCACGATCTTGGTAGTTGTGGATCGGTTTTCTAAGGCCTGCCGTCTCATTCCCTATGCCAGGTCTCCCTACAGCCCCCATAGACTGCCGACCCTGCCCTGTTTACTCACGTCTTCCGGCACTACGGGGTGCCTGAGGATATAGTGTCTGATCGGGGTCCCCAGTTCACCTCTAGAGTCTGGAGTGGCGTTTATGGAATGTCTGGGGGTCTCCTGATTAGCCTTACCTCAGGTTTTCACCCTGAGAGTAATGGGCAGGTGGAGAGGGAGTAAACCAGGATGTGGGTAGGTTTCTGAGGTCCTATTGCCAGGACCGGCAGGGAGGAGTGGTCGGGGTATATCCCTGGGCAGAGATAGCCCAAAACTCACTCTGCCAGTCCTCCACTAATCTTACACCTTTTCAGTGTGTGCTGGGTTATCAGCCGGTCCTGGCACCCTGGCATCAGAGCCAGATCGAAGCCCTGCGTGGATGAGTGGTTTCAAGCGCTCGGAGGAAACATGGAACGCTACGCGCATGTCCATCTGCAGCGGAGCTATCAGGCGGCAAAAGGCGAGCGCCGATTGCCACCGCAGTGAGGCTCCCGTGTGCACCGGGAGATCGGGTCTGGCTCTCGACCCGAAACCTGCCCCTTTGCCTGCCCTGCCGGATGCTGGGTCGGGCGGTTTGTGGGGGCCATTTAAAGTCCGAGGAGATTGAACAAGGTATGTTATAGGTTACAACTGCCCATAATTACCGCATTAACCCCTCGTTCCATGTGTCTCTCCTCAGGCCGGTGGTAACTGGTCCACTCCAGGAGAATGAGGCGAAGAGAGGCTCCTCTGCCCCCACTAGACATCGAGGGGGCTCCGGGCGTACTCAGTCCGTTCCATATTGGATTGAGCGCGTCGGATGGGGTCTGCGTATCTCGTGGAGTGGGAGGGGTGACGGTCTGGAGGAACGGTGCTGGGTCCCTAGGAGGGACATCCTAGATCCTCCCTGTTGAGGGATTTCACCGGAGTCATCCGACGCTCGCCCTGCTCCGCTCCTCCTGGCCGTCCCGAGGCCTGGGTCGGCGCACGGCTGGAGCCGCTGCGTCCAGGGGGTACTGTCACGGATTCAGCCGTAGGCTGCTCCTCATCCTTGTGCGCAGGCTTGGCGTTCGTGGCCCCCGGAGTACTAGCTGCCGCCGATCGATGTTTCGATGTTTGTCTTGTTTTGTCTTTATTGTTTACACTCTGTTTCCTATTATGTTGAATTGTATTCCTATATTACCCCCTGTCTCTCATTGGTTATTGTGTGTGATTGTTCTTTTGTCATTCCGGCAGTGTGGCAGTTGTGTACGGGTATTGTGTTTTCCTCCCTGTTTGAGGTTTGTTGTTTTTGTACGTTTATTACCGTGTTCAGTAAAAAGTACGTTGCCACCGCTCTGTGTCCTGCGTTTGACTTCGCTGACCGCATACACGTCGCGTTGACATTGTTTAAAAACAATTGACTGCCTTCTGGCAAATAAGACAAAGTGAGCTAGTCCCATCATGCAGTACAAAAAAAAATACTTGTCTGTCCATTTCTCTTGGGAACTTTCTGTGTTCTTCTTGAATCGACTGTATCCTTCTCTTAGCCACCGGAGCCACGTTAGCTACATTAGATAGCTGCATTTCCTGCCGCCATCTTCCTGATTTTCCTGGTTCCCTGGTGGTTGTTCGTTCATAGCCATGACACGTTGTTCTCCAGCTCTTCCCCCCTCATTTTCATTGTCAATAGATTTACGTTAATTTTACAATAGAATTAATCCAGTCGACCAGACTGCAAAATTAACTAGGTAGCAAACTGAAATGTATCAGGTCGCTATAGCTGAGCAGTTGTGTTCTATTTCCGGCAAATGTTCTATTTCGGCCTTTCTGTTCAACCAGCTGCGCTATGCTGCCATCTATCTGCCACCCAGGAACAATAGATATATTCAATGAAGTGACTCAGGCCTGCATTAAACACATAGAATTGAAATTGTTTGACTGTTATGTATTATGAATGGAAACAGGAAAAATCACTGCATTCAGCCTGCGGGCACGCGAATGAGTACCACTGTCCTTAGTGCCGCTTTTGACACCATCGATCACTACATTCTTTTGGAGAGATTGGAAACCCTAATTGGTCTACACGGACAAGTTCTTGCTTGGTTTAGATCTTCTCTGTTGGAAAGATATCAGTTCGTCCCTCTGTGTGGATGGTTTGTCCTCTGACAAATCAATTGTACATTTCGGTGTTCTTCAAGGTTCCGTTTAGGACCACTATTGTTTTCACTATATATTCTACCTCTTGGTGATGTCATTCGGAAACACAATGTCAACTTTCACTGCTTATGCAGAAGACACACAGCTGTACATATTTGACTGAGACATGGTGAAGCCCCAAAATGTCCTACCCTGGAAGCCTGTGTTTCAGACATAAGGAAGTGGATGAGCGGAAACAATGTTTTACTTTTAAACTCGGACAAAACAGAGATGCTAGTTCTAGAGTCCCAAGAAACAATGAGATCTGCTGTTTAATCCTGATGGTTGTACAGTCGTCCAAATAAAACTGTGAAGGACCTCGGAACGTTACTCTGACCCTGATTTTTTTGACGAACATATCAAAAATATGGGCAGCTTTTTCCATCTTGGTAACATGACAAAAATCTGAAATATTTTGTCTGAAAATGACGAGAAAAAAGCTAATCCATGCTTTTGTCACTTCTAGATTAGACTAATGCAATGCTCTCACTCTCCGGCTACCCAGGATAAATCACTAAATCAACTTCAGTTAGTGCTACAAATGGCTGCTAGAATCTATCATATTACTCCACTTCTTCTAGCTTCTACACTGGATTCCCTGTTAAGGCTAGGGCTGATTTCAAGGTTTTGCTAACCTACAAAGCATTACAAAGATTTGCTCCTATCTGTCTCTCCGATTTGGTCCTGCCATACATACCTACACTTATGCTACGGTCACAAGATGCAGGCCTCTTATTGTCCCTAGAATTTCCAAGCAAACAGCTGTAGGCAGGGCTTTCTACTACAGAGCTCAATTTTTTATGGAATGGTCTGCCTATCTAGGTGAGAGACTTAGACTCGCTCTCGACTTTTAAGTTTTTACTGAAGACTCATCTCTTCAGTAGGTCCGTATGATTGGAGTTGGTAGTCTGACCCAGGGGGTGCGAAGGTGAACGGCAAGGCACTGGAATGACGAACCACCCTTGCTGTCTCTGCCTGGCCGGCTCCCTTCTCTCCACTGGGATTCTCTACCTCTAAACCTATTATGGGGGATGAGTCGCACGGCTTACTAGTGCTCATCTCTAGAAGGGACGTGTCACTCGCGCCAGGCTTTTTTTTGCGTACACAGTGCATTCGGAAAGTAATATCAGATTTACATAAGTTGTTTCAGACCTTTACTCAGTACTTTGTTGAAGCACCTTTGGCAGCGATTACAGCCTTGATTCTTCTTGGCATGACACTACAAGCTTGGCACACTCCGTATTTGGGGAGTTTCTCCCATTATTCTCTGCAGATCCTCAAGCTCTGTCAGGTTGGATGGGGACGTTGCTCTGGCTGGGCCACTCAGGACATTCAGAGACTTGTCCCCGAAGCCACTCCTGCGTTGTCTCGGCTGTAGTGCTTAGGGTCATTGTCCTGTTGATGGTGAACCGCTCCAGTCCTGAGGTCCTGAGCGCTCTCTGGAGTAGGTTTTCATCAAGGATCTCTCTGTACTTTGCTCAGTTCATCTTTGCCTCGATCCTGACTAGTCTCCCAGTCTCTGCCACTGAAAAAACATCCCCACAGCATGATGCTGCCACCACCATGCTTCACCGTAGGGGGATGGTGCCAGGATTCTTCCAAACATGATGCTTGGCATTCAGGCCAAAGAGTTCAATATTGGTTTCATCAGACCAGAGAATCTTTGTTTCTCATGTTCTGAGAGTCTTTAGGTGCCTTTGGCAAATTCCAAGTGTGCTGTCATGTGCCTTTTACTGAGGAGTTGCTTCTGTCTGGCCACCCACCATAAAGGCCTGATTGGTGGAGTGCTGCAGAGATGGTTGTCCTTCTGGAAGGTTCTCCCATCTCCACAGAGGAACTTGAGCTCTGTCAGAGTGACCATCGGGTTCTTGGTCACCTCCATGACCAAGGCTCTTCTCCCCGATTGACTCAGTCTGGCCAGGCGGCCAGCTCTCTGCAGGAAGAGTCTTGGTGGTTCCAAACTTCTTCCATTTAAGAATGATGGAGGTCACTGTTGAAGGAGGCCATGGTCTGTTGATATCCCTCTAGTGGTGTGGGCTGTGCTTTTGGCAAAGTGGGTGGGGTTATACCCTGCCTGGTTGGCCCTGTCCGGGTGTATCGTCGGATGGGGCCACAGTGTCTCCGACCCCCCTGTTTCAGCCTCCAGTACGTATGCTGCAATAGTCTATGTGCCGGGGCTAGGGTCAGTCTGTTATATCTGGTAATTCTCCTGTCTTATCTGGTGTCCTGTGTGAATTTAAGTATGCTCCCCTCTAATTCTCTCTCTCTCCCTCTCTCTCCCCTCCCCAGAGGACCTGAGCCCTAGGAGACCATGCCTCAGGACTACCTGGCCTGATGACTCCTGGCTCTCCCAAGTTCACAACCATGGTCAGTGCTGCTGCTCCAGTTTCAACTGTTCTGCCTGCGCCTATGGAACCCCCTGACCTGTTCACCGGACGTGCTACCTTGTACCGGACCTGCATGTTTTCGACTCTCACTCTCTCTCTCTACCGCACCTGCTGTCTGACCTCTGAATGCTCGGCTATGAAAAGCCAACTGACATTTACTGCTGACCTGATGCACCCTCTACAACCACTGTGATTATCATTTGACCCTGC
This sequence comes from Coregonus clupeaformis, assembly GCF_020615455.1. Lineage (NCBI taxonomy): Eukaryota > Metazoa > Chordata > Actinopteri > Salmoniformes > Salmonidae > Coregonus > Coregonus clupeaformis. Next base: position 60,574 of record NW_025534788.1, read on the forward strand.
TGCTCATCTTGAAGAACAATCTGGCCTTTATGACCATGCACTCTTATAATCTCCACCTGGCACAAAGCTAGAAGAGTACTGGCCACCCCTCAGAGCCTGGTTCCTCTCTAAGTTTCTTCCTAGGTTCCTGCCTTTCCTAGGAGTTTTTTCCAACCACCCTCGCTTCTACATCTGCATTGCTTGCTGTTTGGGGGTTTAGGCTGGGTTTCTGTATAAGCACTTTGTGTGATCTCCTGATGTAAAAAGGGCTTTATAAATACATTTGATTGATTGATACATCCCATGACATAATTTCCTCCTCTCCTCTAGCCCAGGGAGCTCGTTTTATTTTGATTGATTCGAGGGAACGTCGGGTGGGTAATGGAATGACATGGGGTGAGAGAACATTATGAAGGGGTGTGAGGAGGGTGAGGTAAATGATACTGTATACTATGAGAAGAAGACAGAGGCAGCGTGATGATGCTTTGGCTAACCATCTCCCCATCTAACTATCTCTCTCCAAAAGGAGATCCTCGAGTAGCGTTCATTTTGGCCGTGACCTTCAGGTCATTCTCCGCCTGGCTCCATCACAAAAACACATTCTGGTATGCACTGTAACCTCCTTTAAATAGCAGGTATCTGCAGTTCCTTGTCTAAAAAATGCTTTTACACAACTCAAGTTATTATGTTTTCGCCTGACTATAATTCAGTCGGAGGCCTTATAGAAAGCACACAGGCTAAGCTAGCCCATACTTGAGGGAATCCTGAGCCCTCTCCTCTCGAAGCGAGGGAAGCGATCCCTCCAACCTGCTGCAGTGTGCGCAGGTGTGTGTGCACCAGGAATAGAGAAATTAGCATCCATCACATTGTTATAGTGAGGCCTGGTTTGGCCCCTAATGGCCGGCCGGGGATAATTTTCATCTCTCCACTCTTCGACTGAAACCCACAGGGCTATTATAGGCCTGTTATAATCAACCACATGGAACATCACCGGCTCATTTGGGATAAATGTCACTCCGAGACGTTAGCCGCCTCCCTTGCCCTTCGCGGTAACACCATCCACAGATACTAGTGAAAGTAGTCACGGGTAAACCATTCATGTCCAGGATTTGTTGTTCAAGTACGCAGTACAGGTTTTTTAATGGTTGACAGCCTTCCTTTGTAGATATACTGTAGGGCTTGGTGGTCAACAAAGCTATGTCTGCCACAATCAGTGAACCCTGATTGTAGTCCCCTTCATGAGGAGATTCATTGGGTGCAGGTGATTGCGCAAATGACTTAAAATGCAAATGTTGAATAATGTGGGAAAAGGATTGCCACAAGACTGTTTGACATGAAGAACTACGCATTGAAGCACAAATTCGTGTGCATACATGGAAGGGGGTGATAACGAGGTCTTTTCTCCACTCTCTTTTATCTCTCTCTCTACCTCTATCAATCTCTGCCTCGTTCTGTCCATCTGTCTCACAGTGGAGTCTCTCTCAGGTCAGAGAAGCAGTGGTCTGCCCACCATGCGCTGAAAGATTCATACTCTTGCCATCTCGGTGTCTATCTCCATCTCTCTCTATCTCCTTCTCAGATGAGAAGATGAACAGATGTATGTTCAGGGGAGGACGTCTGGGGTCGAGGGGCTAGTAGATGAGGAATAGGACTGTCTGACTCAGGGAAAACCCAAATGGAATGAGCTCTGCTCTCCTCAATTCCCTGCCTTTAACTATTGCCTGCTGTGAACTTAGTATAATTTTATTAATGAAATATACCACTTGACTCTTACATCTCATAGATCAGACCTTTATAATACCACTTTTAAAATAGCTAAAACTGGCATAGCACTGTTTTACCCATCTTTCCCTTAACTGCCGAAAATGTATCATGTTCTACGTAAAAAAGTCATAGATCTTAAATAGAAGGCATTGTACAATATATTATAAAAACAGCTGCCAGTAACAATACCCCCTGGCGTCAAAGCACTTCACACTACCTTCCTTTCATGGATCCAATCTTCACCTCATGGTGATATCATAGCCCATTAGCATGGTGTGAGGACTGTTTAATGGCATCCCATAATTACGATAAATACATTCAAACAGCATCAGGTTGCCTATTACCACGGGCGATATAGGAATGCTAACGGTGTACATACAACTCAACCATCTCCATAAAAACACACATTAACTATTCATCACCAACGTCTTGTAGATCATATTTTCAATGCATATTTTTCACCGTGAGCGTTCAAACGAGCACATATGTTTACTGCGGCGTCAACTCATTGCAGAGTCCCGCACAAACATCCATATTGCATTAATCTAAATGCATGAAAAAAGACCCCTTCAGGTTTTCAATTGACCTTTATTGCTAACAAAGGAGAGGGACGAACAATACGCTGCCATAGATACCACGGAGGGCCAATCCCAATCTAGACCAAGCCCAGGTTTGTGTGTGTGTGTGTGTGTGTGTGCGTGTGTGAGTGTGTGTGTGTGTGTGTGTGTGCGATGCGTGCGTGCGTGCGTGTGTGTGTGTGTGTGTGTGTGTGTGTGTGTGTGTGTGTGTGTGTGTGTGTGTGTGCGTGCGTGGTGGGTGCGTGCGTGCGTGCGGTGTGTGTGTGTGTGTGTGTGTGTGTGTGTGTGTGTGTGCGTGGCATGTCTAAGCCACCAAGGCCTAAATGGTTAAAGCACCAGTGCACCAGTCTGAGACCAGCTGCCTGTGAAATGTCAGGCACCAAACATAAGCAATTGTTTACCATGAATAATATTCCCTCTTGAAGGGATAAGATAAGTAGAAGGGAAAGGAAGGTACATAACGATGATGGCAATGAAAGATACACTGAACAAAAAGAAACGCAACATACAACAATTTTTAAAGTTCATATAAGGAAATCAGTCAATTGAAATACATTCATTAGACCCTAATCTATCGATTTCAAATGACTGGGAATACAGATATGCATCCATTAGTCACAGATACATGAAACAAATAAAAGTATTAGTCACAGATACATGAAACAAATAAAAAGTTTGGCCGTAGATCAGAAAACCAGTCAGTATCTGGTGTGATTCACCATTTGCCTCATGCAGCGCAACACATGTACTCCTTTGCATAGAGTGATCAGGCTGTTGGCTCAGTGGAATGTTGTCCCACCTCTTCAATGGCTGTGAAAAGTTGCTGGATATTGGCGGGAATTTGAAGACGCCAGTTGGATCAGAGCGCATCCCAAATATGCTCTCAATGGGTGATATGTCTGGTGAGTATGCAGGCCATGGAAGAACTGGGGACATTTTCAGCTTCCAGGAATTATGTGGTACATTATCATGCTGAAACATGAGATGATGGCGGCGGATGAATGGCAATGAAATGGGCTCAGGATGGAACAGATCTCTTGCATTCAAATTACAATCAATAAAATTACGCTATGCCTGCCCACACCATAACCCCACCACCACCATGGGGCACTCTGTTCACAATGTTGACACCAGCAAACCGCCGCCCAGCACGACGGCATACACGCGGTCTGTCATCTGGCCCGGTACAGTTGAAACCGGGATTCATCCGTGAAGCGCACACTTCTCCATCATGCCAGTGGCCATCGAAGTGAACATTTGCCCGCTGAAGTCGTGGTTACGACGCCGAACTGCAGTCAGGAAGACCCTGGTGAGGACGACGAGCACGCAGAGGGAGCTTCCTGAGACGGTTTCTGACAGTTTGTGCAGAAATTATTCAGTTGTGCAAACCCAGCAGTTTCATCAGCTGTCGGGTGGCTGGGCTCAGACGATTACCCAGGTGAAGAAGCTGGATGTGAAGGTCCCTGGGCTGGCGTGGTTACACGTGGTCTGGGCGGTTGTGAGACCGGTTGGACGTCGGCAAATTCTCTAAAACGACGTTAACAATAAATTCTCTCCATCAGCTCTGGTGGACATTCCTGCAGTCAGCGCACTCCCTCAAAACTTGAGACATCTGTGGCATTGTGTTGTGTGACAAAACTGCACATTTTAGTGGCCTTTTATTTTCCCCAGTACAAGATGCACCTGGGTAATGATAATGCTGTTTAATCAGCTTCTTGATGTGCCACACCTGCAAAGGAGAAATGCTCACTAACAGGGACATAAACAAATTTGCTTTTATGCACTTTACATGTTGCGTTTTATATTTTTGTTCAGTATAAATTAGCAGTTTAATAAAAAGAGAAACACTGTGTATTAATATTGTATTAAGTCCATCTCATTGTGTGATGCAACTCAGTAGTTTAGCAATGCAAACAGCGTTTATTACCATTGGCTTCTACAATATGCCCTATAGTCCTGTAGCGTACTCTTTTATCCAGAAATTATAGCATTGTTCTGTACAGAGAGTCTCAGAGCGCACAGCGTGGCTATTAGACTTTGATTTAGGGGGAGGTGATGAGGGCATTGATCCAGAGCTAGAGCTAGGCCTGCTCGGTCTCAGTCTCAGTGCAGGTGGGGCCCAGAGCCTAGAACCCAGAACCCAGACCCAGCTGTCAGCCCAGCCAGTGAACAGGGAGACATAAAGCTAGTGGAAACAGAGGGCAGGAGGGTAGAAACTTGTCAACGCCACACAGACCCTGAGAGGATTAGAGGAGAAATAAATACGTGGAGGATGAATGATCCAGCCTTGCTATTCATGTGCCTACGTCTTTCAACGTCAAAGGACAGCTTAACAGTACTTCCACACAGACACGCACATGTATGAATACACATGATACATGCAGATATACACACGCACACACACACACACACACACACTCCTAGCTGAGGAGAGGGTTGGGAGAGAAAGTGTAAAGTGGCCTAGAGACTGGGAATAATGCATGAGCGATACTTTTATTGCGCATCATTATGTGCTTTTTATGGTTTTTAATATGATGTTATTGCCAGAGGGCTTTTTCTTGCAATTACTTAGTGGCACGACCATATTTATAACTTTTGTCTTTCACATTTATTCCAGGGTAAAGATTCATTCAGTGGAGGCTGCTGAGAAGGAGGACGGTTCATAACGATGGCTGGAACGGGGAATGGAATGGCGTCAAACCATGTGTTTGTTGTATTTGATACCATTCCACTGATTCGCTCGCCATTACCATGAGCCGTCCTCCGCAATTAAGGTGTCACCAGCCTCCTGTGTATTCACTACTGTACTGCATATTGCTGCCAACACCAATGACTATAGTAAAGCATATCGAGCTGATGCAATATGAATGCCTTGAGGATGGTTTCTACTGAATATGAAAGGCCTAACAAGTTTACGGTGGGAACTGTCCTTCAGTTGGTTGTATTCACACCTGGGGGGCCTTAAATATTCGTAACACAACAGAGGAGTCATTATAAATGGCGCACAGGAAGGAATAGCCTTAATGAAAGGAACATCCACATGACCCAAATGAGTGGGAGCAGCAGCCGTATGTGTATTATCGTAGTCATACAAATCACACACACACACACATACACACACACACACACACAAACACTCTCTCAATTGTTTGACGCTAAAGGCTAAAGACAACCTAACATAATGGGCGGTGTCATGCTGTCTCGCCCGAGTGTGTCACTTGTGGAGCCAATTGATTATTTTTAACCAAAGCAGATGGTGTAATTACCCTTTTAGAAGCATATGTGAGTGCCTGACATTAAGATTCATTTGCCTTGGGGTGCCGTAGGACTTTGATGGGTGAGTTTTGACGACAGGGGGAAGCTACAGTCTGGGATTACTTAATTTTGGCCAGACCCTGTCACTTGTTCTGTTTTACAGCTTAGAGGGGAGGCTGGTGAGTTCTGACTCTGACAGGGTGGAACTTCATTTAGTTGTGTGTTTGTTCTCTCATTACCCAACGCTGATAGGGAAGATATAGGAGGGTGTCACCCGAAATAATGGGACCCAGGGATTGATGTCCGACAGGATCCTATCTTGACAGTTACAGCTAATGAAGCCGAAGAAAATCGAATGTCGACTCCACTCAAGAGGTACACGGAAAACCCATCAAACTAGGACAGAAATCCAATGCAGACACACATTGGATGTGTGGGAACAGTCACATTAGGATTTTGCCAGCCAAAATACATACAAAGCCCCCCACTCAATGGTTAATTATTGGATATTATAAAACGCAAACGTTCAAAGAGTTCCAACTTCAACCTCGAACAATAGGAACGTTTTGAGAATCTTCCACCTTCGATATCTTGACAATAAGAATGTTTCAAATGCACTTTATATTTTCTGGACAATCTGATGTTAACTACAATATAAGTAATTTTGTGTTTTTTCTTGGTCTGGCAACAAATGAAGTCCAAATCAAATGACTTCACCCAGCCCACAGCTATTCATCACACTTTAACTGTTTTTAATCAAGCAATTTGTAGGTCCATTTACCAAGCTATACTGGTCAATACTATGAGACAGCCAGCAGCCAATTAAAGCAACAAGTCAATATTACTTTGGCTGTATATGCCTGGGGGCGAGCAATAAAGCAAGACAGAGACACCTCAGAGAAACTGATTAAACTGTAAAATAATCAACAGCACAGCATGTTTTGGTGAGAGCGCTGCAAAAGACCATTCAAAAGACTTACAGTAGTTGCCTACTGCAACCAAAACCTCGAACTTTTAAGCACCGATGCTTTGCATATGGAAAAGCTTTGCATAACCACTTTCCAGCTAAGTGTTATGAGGCCAGAGGAGTTCTAGGTTTCTGGACATGATCCATAGGTTAAATGAAGTCCGGTTAAAGGACAGAGCCACAGGGACTGTAAGAAAAAACTCTCCACGTAGGCATCAAATCAATCCATATTTCACTTGTTCTCTTCTCTCTCTGGTAATTCTCTCTCTCTTCCTCTCTGGTCTCTCTCTTTCTCTCCCTCCTTCCTCTGATGAGTCAAAATCAATACATCGCGATGGAGGACAACAAGAATAATACATTTAAGAGTGTTTGGCGATTTTTCATTTCCGAGAAGCTGTTGCTGTTGGGTTCCTTATCGGCTGCCCGCTAATGTTTCTTGTTTCTCCTCATGTGGAGGGTAGAGAGACAGACAGTCTCTGAACCTTTTCAATCCCCTCTTCTTCTTCTTTACAGTTGGATGAATTCAACAACCACTTACGGATGATTCCACTTACCCTCTGCTCAGGCCCTACAGTAACGACACAGCAGTAAGACAATACAACACACACACACACACACACACACACACACACACACACGCACACACACACACATACATCAGAAATACTAATACAACACCAGACCTTCTAATCATACGAGAACTCCAAAAGTCAAACTAATAAATATTACCGAGGTTAATGATATGAATGGTAGTTCTGAGAACGCGGATGGATTCATTGTTACAAGTGATCGTTTTTCAGGGGAGTTCTTATATTCAGTTCTACTGTCAGGTAGGGAGAATACTGTACCATTGCTGCTATGGATTTCAAAGGCTAAGTACAAAAGCTGTGGGAATGGTTGTATAGAAAAAGTGCAGCTTTGATCAACTGGCCTGGATTTGCAGCATTTGTGACGTTGGGGTGGCGGCTTGCAGCCCCCTGATGCTTTTGTGTACAGTTAGAAGGTTGGAAGATGTTCTCTCCCCTTTAGGACTGGCCTCCAGCCTAACCAATATATCCTCTCACACTCAAAACAACGATACGAATTGTTTGCCATTGACTGTATACACTCCACCATACTGTATACACTCCACCAGATAACATCTGGTAAGAGCCTGGGGTACATTTGCATGCTGCCTTATAAACATTTGCTGGTTGCACACACACACACACACACACAACATACACACACACACACACACACACACACACACACACACACACACACACACACGCGAACATGCACACCCACCTATAGATACAAAGACACACACACACACACCAGAGAAAGTCATCCCAGCAACATGCTGTGAGTCAGAGGGGTAGAAACTCATTAATAATGTACAGGGTTTCTCCTCTCTTATCACTACAATAACAAAGCGTTGTAAAAGAGCAGGGAAACGTTGAATTACTTCTGATCGGGATCCACCATGCAAAAGAACCAGGGGATGGAGGGAACAGAATATAAAGTGTGAGACAGGACAAAGGAATGAGGGGAATGTGTGAGGATGATGGGAGAGAGGGAGAGGGAGAAAGAAAGAGAGAGACAGAGAAACGGAGAGAGAAAGAAAAAGAGAGAGGACGAATGAAGAGAGATAAATAGAGACGGGAGAGAAAGAATGAGAGCGATAGAGAAGGATATGCCTATTGATATGCTAATTGCATTATATAGAGTATGTCGTGGACCAAACTGAACACCACAACCATCATTCACTTTCTTTAGAAATGCAAGAAGGATGGATTGTATTTAGAAGGATATATCATTCTCTTTGGGAAATGTTTTATTGTGAGAGATGAAACATAAATGGATCGACAATGTACATAATGGTAACACAACACCCTCAGAGGAATGCAATTACAAGTGCAATATTATCTACTGAGAAGAGGAAGGGTTGTTTATGAGATTGTTAAAGGATATTGTAAGAATGTCTGACGACTATAGTAGCATTTAGGAGATGAGTTGGTAGTAAATAAGGAAATGACAATGAGTTGAAAAATACTGATAATGCAAGCAATCATCATGAAGACACTCCCAGCAAATTGTTGTCGCGTAGTGACTCACGCAAGTCTTTAGTTCAACTACAACAACAACTGCAACTGCATATACAACACCTGCATTACTAAACCATTTTTGCAAGGTGCCAGCCATTATATTTTGCAGCTCTTGTTTAAAAAAAAATAAACCTGGACAGAGTCCTCGGATAAGCCAACATTGGCATTCTTTCTTTCTCTGCTATCACAACACTTTGATTAGTAGTGGTTAGAAATGTGTCATGTCCAATCAGAATGTGTGCCACTTCCTATGCTCCGAGGAGAATCACAATGCTTCAACATCCCAGATTTTGTTGTTCGGGCAGGGTTATGGGATTCGCGCACACTAAAATTTTTCTTGAGGAAAGTAAAGTTGGTAGCGAAGTTAGCCCTTCGTTGGTGATTGGTAACAGTATAATTCTAGTAGGAGTGGGAGCTATGCACAGGATTCTTCAAGAAGAGCACCTTAGATCACTGCACCTGTACACAGCCCATCTGAAATTAGCCCACCCAACTACCTCATATCCCATATTGTTATTTATTTTGCTAATTTGAAATTTATTTGCACATAATCTCTTGACATCTATCATTCCAGTGGTAATACTAATTGTAATTATTTTGCACTATGGCCTTATTTATTGCCTTACCTCCATAACTTGGCTACAGTTGCACACACTGTATATATATTTTCTGTTGCATTTTTTGACTTTATGTTTTGTTTTACCCATATGTAACTCTGTGTTGTTGTTTTTATCGCACTGATTTGTGAAGTTGATGAAATAAATAAATGAAATGGTTGAAACAGATGCAAATGTTATGCAGGGCAGCGAAACGCTTATTTCTACTCCAACAGTGTAATATAGCAATTAAAAGTTAGATAGGATGAGCATAACTAGAATACAGTATATACACTACCTGTAAAAGTGTGCAAAGCTGTATCAAGGCAAAGGGTTGCTTTTGAAGAATTATTTTTTGATATGTTTAAACTTTTTTGGGTTATATTTGATTCTATATGTGTTATTTCATAGTTAGTACTATTATTCTAAATGAGAAAATAGTAAAATAAAGAAAAACCCTTTGAATGAGTAGGTGTTTAAAACTTTTGAGAGTGTATATATAAAGTGGGTGAAACAGTATGTAAACATATAAAGTGACCAGGATTAATGATCTATTAGTGAGAGATTATATTTTAAGCTACATTTTGTCACTGAGAAATACTGCACCAAACATCTAGTTAGATGTAAAATTGTTTGACTAAGATATCTCGGCAAAAACGACAAAATGTATTACAGATTTATTGATTTATCTTAGATTAGTTTGACTATTTTGAGGGAAGTGTTACTGGGTGTGTTGTTGCGAAGCTTCTGAATCGAAGGTATTTTAAGAGTATGGATAGGAGCAAACTGAAACTAGTATGCAGGCGCCCTGAAGCCTTGACACGTATATAAGCAGACAAGTAACAATAAGCAGACAAGTAACACGTGTTAAACCCAATTACTTTGGACGGAAGGTGCAAAAAGCACCAGGCACTAGTTGTTAATAAAGTGAGTCATCAGTTCCTTTGTTTCTCCACACAACACCTCTGACTTTTCTAAAACAGCAATGTGTGTGTGTGTGTGTGTCTGTTTTTGAAGAGCCTTCTGCCAACTCAGGCCATCTCCCCGTACTTTCATTTACTTTGGATGAAATTGTAGTATTCAGAGAAGATATTATTTTCCCAGTTGATCTGTATTGTCTGACTTCATCCTCCGTTCTCCCTGCTCCACTTCTTTGTTTTGGAGAAAGAAGAGACCGCAAAAAAAACAACAGCTTGCTACCTCCGCCTTGCCCAACACCCGCCAAATAACCTCTAACAATTTCTGACCAGTTTTCTCACTCTATTTCCCAAGTCAGCTTAGCAGAAACACTGTAAAATACATTAGCACACACACCAACTCCCCTTCCACACCTGAGACAGACTACATACATGCTAAGGCAGGTGTTGACAATAACCCCCTTCTCTTCTCCTGAATCATTTCTCCTCAGCCCACTGTGGCAGAATAATTTAATCTCTACCTTTAGCAAACGTAATTACAGCTACCGTCTCCTCGCCCAAAATGGCAGTGGAAAGAAAGTAGTGGTTCAGCAGTAATTGCAAGTAGAGTTATTCTGAAACGAGAGGTTAAATGGATGAGAAGGTAAAGAAAACATCCTGATGTGTTGATTATGCCGTAATGATTATGGTGCGTAGCTAGGTATGTAGACGATTATATGGATGGATGCGTAATGCAAACGGATACATGCTGAGCGACTTTAATGAAAGCCAGGAGCGTGTGATGAGAGGTGTGTGTGGTGTGTGTGTGTCTGTCTGTGTGTGCGCATGCATGCGTTTGCGAGGCAGAAGAAAACAAAATTAGCTGTGAATTACAGCCGATTTATGTTCAGCCGTGAAACGGCAACATGTCTTCAGAGTGACTTCCTTGTAGTGTTCCTGTCAATATTGGCTTTTTCAGCAGCATGGAAGACTACATGCAGCAACAGCAAATGACAGATGCTGGAATAGCTCAGTAATAGTGGTGTGTGCTCCATGTGAGGATGGTAAACTGTTGTTATTGACGTGTTAATCTCTCTCTCTCTCATTCTCTCACTCACTCACTCACTCCCTCTCATCCTCCACTCACACTCTCTCACTCTCTCACTCTCTCACTCATCTCTCTCATCTCTCTCACGCTCTCACTCCTCTCACTCTCTCACTCTCTCATCTCTACCTCTCATTCTCTCACTCTCTCACTTCACTCTCTCACTCCCCTCACTCTCTCACTCCTCTCACCCAGTCACTCACTCATAGGAGACATTAGGAAGTGCTACATAATTAATGAGAGTCTGAGCCGCCGTAGAGATGTTCAATTAGCAAAGCAGCGCTGCAGCAGGGATTAGGATAGGACCTGCAACCCCTTTAATGGGACCCACGGCCAGCCTCTGGTAGGGGATTTCATATGGACCAACTTATATTCATACAGCACAATGCATGGGTACTGGGCTTTGTATACTGGGCTTTGTAATGCACGTTTGCTCGGTAATCCTTTACATTGTAGGGTTAGCGCTAATGGATTATGTTGGAGACATTGTTATTGAGACGTAATTAATAGCATGATTGAGGGATTGAGGTTTAGTGAGAGACCTAGTAGATGGCAATGATGATTATCACAGGACATGTCTGTTTTTAGCGACTATATGCAACATCAGATCCAATACATTATAGGTTGGTTGCAAAGCTACCGGTAATCTACCAAAGTTACTTAGAATCTTCAGAAATGTCGGTATTATTAACAGAAAATCTATGGCAACGTCTACTTCGTAACTTTGGTGATTTATACTTGAATAATTTTTAAAAAATAGTATTAATTTGTTATATATCTGGAGTCCATATTGTTCATGAGTGTCTAGAAGATAGGAACCATATGATTCAAAGAAAATAACCTAATATATGAAAAAAGCATCTAAATCAACAATGGCATTACTCAATTAACTTCTTCTACTCTTTTCCAACTATTGACTTTTTTTACAATTGCCACCAGTTTGATACAAAACATGGACTACAAATACATATTGAAATAGTAAAATAAAAAAAAGTTTGAAAATAAAATAAAGGACATTTCATGCAGAAACGTTATTTTAAACACCAATCGGTATTCACGTGTTAAATTGATATATTTAGGTTGATGTTTTACAGCTTTGTACAGCAATGTAAATGTACGTGTTCATGAGAGTCTACTTTACACAGAGGGGTCATATTGAGGCCAAACTGTTTGCACGATGTTGTGAGATGACCGATTTTCGGGATGTCTCAAGGTCAGATAAACACCGCTCTAGCTCTGTCACCATTCACCGCAGATGCGGAAGTGAGACATCGGCGGATGCGGTATATTGAGACGCATCCAATAAAAAAAAACACAATATTCAGCTAAACCGACAGATCTTTATAGGGATTTTTTTAATTACTGTTAGTTACATTTCCACGGGGCACGGACATCTAGGGGGTTTTATCTGCCTCCTCCCCTTCATCTACACTGATTGAAGTGGATTCAACAAGTGACATCAACAAGGGATCATAGCTTTCACCTGATTCACCTGGTCAGTCCATGTCATGGAAAGAGCACACTGAGTGCTTACAAAACATTAGGAACACCTGCCTTTCCACCGGGGACATAGATTGACCAGGGGTGAATCCAAGTGAAAGCTATGATCCCCTCACCGATGTCACTTTTTAAATCCACTTCAATCAGTGTAGATAAAGGGATCAATGAAAAGAGATCTCCTAATTAAAATATAGTTACAAAAAATGTGTTACGATGTACCCCAACCCAGCATTCATCAAACCCATGAAGGTATAGAAACTTAGGTAAGAAGTATAGAAATGGAATTCTATCTGTGTGGTCTGTTGTTACAGCAATATTGGCCAAGCTACACATCCCTACCTGGAGACCTGAGAGTCTACTGATTGGCCCTTCTCAGTGTCAGTCCTCCCTCTGACAGGCAGCCTGTGTGTGTGTGTGTGTGTGTGTGTGTGTGTGTGTGTGCGCACTCGCCGCCTCCTCTCCCTGTCCTCCCCTGATCAATCTATAAAGACGTAGATCACAACCACACAAACACACCACATCCATCTCCTCTGCTCGCCCCTGTGTCATGGGCATTAGAGTGCATGCTTATTAGCGTGAGTTAAAGCTGAAAATGACATCCTGGCTAATGTGTGTGTTTCTCTGACAGGGATTACAACCCTCCATTACTCTCATTGTTATTGCATTAAACACACAGCTTGGGTTGGCTGGCTGGGAGAGAGCGGGAGAGAGAGCGTGAGAGAGCGAGAGAGAGCGAGAGCGAGAGAGAGAGAGAGAGAGAGCGAGCGAGAGCAAGCGAGAGAGAGAGGAGAGAGAGAGAGAGAGAGGAGAAAGAGAGAAAAGAGAGAGAGAGAGAGAGAGAGAGAGAGAGAGAGAGAGAGAGAGAGAGAGAGAGAGAGAGAGAGAGAGAGAGAGAGAGAAAGAGAGCGAGAGAGAGCGAGAGAGCGAGAGAGGTCTTCAGTGACAGATGGGTTTAAGGCAGTATATCCCCATACTAATTCAACAACATGGAAATGCCAAGGTCAGATCTCATCACATATCATCCTTATGGGCTGCATTGTTATATTTCCTGTTCTTTACACATTTTAAAGTTTCTTTGTGCACACCGACACGCTACAGACATACACACACACAGCACACATACACACTGGATCGCTTCAGTGACTGAAGGTTAATTAGGCTAACATTAGGGAAGGAGGCTGAGCGGTTGTTATACCTCCTGACCCAAGACTGGGGCCTAGCTTTAATTACTTATACTGCAAAGTAGAATGAGATACACAGGATTGTTTCGTGAACATGATTCTGGGTGTGTGTGTGTGATCTGTGCTCATCTATCCAGTGAACTATGCTATACGAGTACAGCCGTGAAGAGGAGTCCAGTTCCATTTTACATGGAGCACAGAGACACCCAGAGCTTCCGGCATTTTCCTTTACGGGTCAGCTGTTCATCTTAATTAGCATAGTGAGTAAGTGACTCTATACGGAGAACGATAGCAGGCTAACAAATTAGTTTCCTTAAGGTGCTGAAGCTCCATCAACCACCCAGCTTCTCAGTGGGTCACTCATAACCAGCTATCTGAGAGGGTTGGAATGAAAAGAGACAAACAATAAGATCAGAGAAGGAAAAGGTGGAGAGAGAAAGAAGGTGCTGGATGAAAAGGTGGGGAGAAAGAAGGGTGTGGATGAAAAGGTGGAGAGAAAGAAGGTGTGGATGAAAAGGTGGGGGAGAAAGAAGGTGTGGATGAAAAGGTGGAGAGAAAGAAGGTGTGGATAGGATGGAATTTGTAGAGATAAATAGGTTGGTGTGTTTGTGTGTTATACAAACACACACACGCAAGTGAGTGCAATTGACTCACACACACACAGCCACCTCTATCCCTCTATCCCTATATGACACAACAAAGCAGGCTTCAATGACGAATACCCTCTCTCTTTCAGCTGGTTAACCTCAATCCCAGAGACAGCTAGTCAGATCCTACATCACCGTCTTCAAAGAACCTCATCTCAATATCTCCTTGATAACTTACAAGCATTTTATCTATGGACACAAAAAGAGCTCATCATATAGGATCACATGTTATCCTGCTGGAAAAGGGACAGCTATACACGTGAACGGACCCATGTATGGTTTTACCTGGAAATGTGTACAGGCTCATCAATTCAGGGAACAAATCCCATTCCAAGGAGCGTAATATTGGATTCCCTAAGAAGTGAAATCCCCAAAATCACCGCTATTTGATTCTCCTGCAGCTAAAACATGTCACCCATTCCTTAATAAAAATGGAGGAGTCATCCCTAAGCTGACGTCTCTTTCAGAAGATGTCTGAATGCCTCTTAAACGAATAAACTAAATGGTGGTGGCGCATTGAAAGGACAGGTTCCTTTTAACAGCATGTCCTACCTTCAGCCCTGAACGGCTAAAAAACCCTGACATTTCCCTACACTACACACACACACACACAAACACACACACACACACACACACACACACACACACACACAACACACACACACACACACACACACACACACACACACACACACACACACAAAACAAAACACACACACACACACACACACACACATCCTTCTAGTGAACTTGAAAGATTTTTTTGCGACTTTTACTTGAACTCAATTGATCTTTTGAGAGATTACAGATATGGGTGTATCCACTGCCGAAGGCTAAATGTGAGACACACATACGTCAAGGTCACATGCCGGCTGTGCAGGCCTGCACGCACAGCGAGGCATACACACACACAAGTCTAAAACGGGCCGGAAGACCTGCTTATGACACGTATAACACACACGGCTGAGCATCGTCAAAGAAGGGGCTACTGGCCCACCAGTCACAGACACTAGGTGTCAACTTTAGTGGTCTAACAACAACCCTGTGTGCCAGGGGAAGGCTGACATGATGATCACCACGAAGCATCAGAGAGAGCGAGAGAAAGAGAGAGAGTACACACACAGAGAGACAGAGAGAGAGACACACACAGAGAGAGAAAGAGAGAGAGCGAGAGAGACAGAGAGAGAGAGAAAGAGAGAGAGAGAGAGAGAGAGAGAGAGAGAGAGAGAGAGAGAGAGAGAGAGAGAGAGAGAGAGAGAGAGAGAGAGAGAGAGAGAGAGAGAGAGACAGAGAGAGAGAGATAGAAAGAGAGAGAGAGAGAGAGAGAGAGAGAGAGAGACAGAGAGAGACAGAGAGAGAGAGAAAGAGAGAGAGACAGAGAGAGACAGAGAGAGAGAGAGAGAGAGAGAGAGAGAGAGAGAGAGAGAGAGAGAGAGAGAGAGAGAGAGAGGAGAGAGACAGAGAGAGAGAGAGGAGAGAGAGAGAGACAGAGACAGGAGAGAGAGAGAGAGAGAAAGAAAGAAGAGAGAGAGAGAAAGAGAGAAAGAGAGAGAGAGAGAGAGAGAGAGAGAGAGAGAGAGAGAGAGAGAGAGAGAGAGAGAGAGAGAGAGAGAGAGAGAGAGAGGAGAGAGAGAGAGAGAGAGAAGAGACAGAGACAGTGAGAGAGACAGAGAGAGACAGAAAGAGACAGAGAGAGAAAGAGAGAAAGAGGAGGAGAGAGAGAGAGAGAGAGAGAGAGAGAGAGAGAGAGAGAGAGAGAGAGAGAGAGAGAGAGAGAGAGAGAGAGAGAGCGGTTATGCTGTGCCTGTTCTAGAGGCTGGTCAGTGCCAGACAGAGAGCCTTCAGGATCAGAGCTAGAGACTGGTCAGTGCCAGACAGAGAGCCTTCAGGTTCAGAGCTAGAAGCTGGTCAGTGCCAGACAGAGAGCCTTAGTTTCAGAGCTAGAGGCTGGTTCAGTGCCAGACAGAGAGCCTTCAGTTTCAGAGCTAGAAGCTGGTCAGTGCCAGACAGAGAGCCTTCAGTTTCAGAGCTAGAGGCTGGTCAGTGCCAGACAGAGAGCCTTCAGTTTCAGAGCTAGAGGCTGGTCAGTGCCAGACAGAGAGCCTTCAGTTTCAGAGCTAGAGGCTGGTCAGTGCCAGACAGAGGCAATTATACTAATTTCAGTCTCGACCTGGCCGGATTTCTGTTGTTTATCAATGACACCTTGTCTGATTCAAATCCCAGGGCAGGATTTATGAGATTCTAGACCTCCGGGAATAAGAAATGCATTGGATTGTTGATATCTATGGATAACCTGGCTACAATAGAAATCTGTGTTATGTACAGTATGTCATGCTCTTCAGAAAGAAAATACACTAGGAAATGGCTTCCCAAGTACACTATCTAGACAAAGTGAATACCTATTGCTCCACTTTTTTTATCTACCTCTTTCTTGTATTTCCCCAAGTCATTACTCAAGCCGACATCTCCACTCTTATTGCTTGATAGATAACATCAGGTCCAGAGGAATGGGATCTGAAATCAATTGCAGAGAGTGGAAATGGAGGGATGGAGGGATGGAGGGATGGAGGGATGATTATGCTACATTTAGCTGGGGGCCTAAAACATTACAGATGTCCGTATGGGGGAGTTCTGTAGGGCTGCCTGGTCGATAAACTAACACCAGCCATTTGTTAAGTAATCCACACTCACACACACTCAGAGGAACTCCATTGGTGGCCGTCAGAGTGTGTTTGGGTGTGTGTGTGTGCGTGGTGTCTTCCTAGGCATAATTCGCGGCCTTCCATTTGTATGTCGTTTCTATTGAACTCAGATTCATAATGAATCAATGCCTGGTACCGAGTAGAAAATACAATTCTAATGATTTGGGTCAAGCGCTTCGAGTGTGTTCGCTAATGAGAACGAGGCAAAGACAAACATGCGTGCGTGTGAAGCAGGAAATGAAACTAAACAGACTGTTAGTTGGATACTTATTGATGTAGTGATACATGCTGTAGTCAGAACAGAACTGGGATGTTGTCGTCAATGTGTAAATGTATTCACGCCGCGTATTAATGATTCCATTGCTCAAATTAGTTTTACACATTCATGCACTTTTCAGAGCAGGATTGAAATGAGATTAGATTTAAACTACTGATAAACTGAGTTTTCAGGCATTTATATTTACATAAGATAATCTGGTATGATCATAAATAGGCTAGTACATTCGTGGGAAACTCATTTCTGTATACAATTTCTTTAGTCGATTCATGATTTATGCAGTTTTTTTATGAAAATACAATACATGATTTACCTTAGGGGTTAATGAGAGTTTTAATGGCGTGTTACTTGAATTTGCAATGATGCATCCGTAACATTGGTTTAATTTGCTAAGCACTGACAACAGTTTAAGTGATATTGCCTAACAATACAATTGGATGAACCAAAACTAGAGTTGCATCAGGATTCAATGTCAGTTTAGTAGAGAGAATGGAGGGGGTGAGATGCTGCAGATGATTCCGTCTATCTATAAGAGGATGATAACATGTCTTCCCTAACACCGTGGCGAGCCAGAGAGGGTAACGGCTTTCACGGGACGTCACATTGAAACGAGGAACGCTACTTCGCTTCTCCCTCTTCCAGGGCCGGGGTTCTGTCCTAAAACGCAAGATGCCATAGACCAAGATTTCCCAAACTCGTCCTAGGGTCTCCCACGGGTGACGTTTTAGTTTTTAGCTTTACACAGCTGATTCAAATAATCAACTCATCATCAAGCTTTGATTGAATCAGCTGTGTGAGTGTAAAGAAACTTAAACGTGCACCCTTGCGAGGCCCCAGGACTGAGCTTGGCCCTGCCATGGGACGATTCCTGTCAATCGCTAAAGCGGTAGCAGCTTTCAGCAGGGCTATACGTTAGGAGAAGAGCCTTCACTTCTCTTCCTCTTACTCTCCTTTCTTCCAGGACCGAGGTTCTAGGTCTGTCCTAACGTGGTTTGCGCAACAAATGCGTTAGGTCGGATCATTTACACATTCATCGATGTGGATTATACGATCCAGCTCCAAGAAGTCTTCATCTGATAATGGCTCCTTAACGAGGCCCAAAAAATGCTTTATGTTTTGATGCATCGCCCACCCAGCCTGAAAACTAATACAACAATGAGAGAAAGGCTCCTCATTACACATTTTACCAACATTACTCACCGAGAGAGTAGATGGGGGAGAGAGAGAGGGTAGATAGATATGGAGAGAGAGGGAGAGAAGAAAGAGAGGGGGAGAGAGAGGGGTAGTGAGAGAGATAGAGATGGGGTAGAGAGAGAAGAAAGGGGCGAGAGGTAGAGAGGGGGGGAGAGAGGAGATAAGAGAGAGCCCGGGATAGAGATATGGAGAGAGAGAGAGGAGGGAGGGGGAGATAGGAGAGATATAGCGAGAGAGGGGGAGAGAGAGAGTGGGAGAGAGAGAGGTAGAGAGGGGGCGAGAGAGAAGAGAGAGGGTAGATGAGAGAGAGAGAGAGAGAGAGGGAGGGAGAGAGAGTGGGAGAGAGAGAGGTAGAGAGGGGCGAGAGAAGAGAGAGGGTAGAGAGAGAGAGCGAGAGGGGGAGAGAGGGGAGAGAGAGGGGGAGAGGAGAGAGAGGGAGAAGAGAGGTAGACAGAGAAGAGAGAAAGGGGGATAAGAGGAGAGAGAGAGAAGAGAGAGAGCGAGAGCGAGAGGGGGAGGAGGTATGAGGTAGAGATGAGAGACAGAGAGAGGGAGAGAGAGGAGGTTAGAGAGATGAGAGGAGAGGGGGAGAGAGGGGAGAGAGAGAGAAGAGAAAAAAGGGGGAGAGAGAGAAGAGAGAGGGGATAGAGAGGTATGGAGAGAGAGAGGAGAGAGGTGGGATAGAGAGGTATGGGAGAGAGAGGGGAGAGAGAGAGAGAGAGCGAGAGAGAGAGAGAGAGAGAGAGAGAGAGACAGAGAGTGAGCGAGAGAGAGAGAGAGGAGGGACAGAGATATGGAGGGAGAGATGGGGGGAGAGATATAGAGAGAGAAGAGAGAGAGAGAGAGAGGGGAGAGAGGAGAGAGACAGAGAAGAGAGGGGGGATATAAAGTATATGGAGAGAGAGAGAGGGGGAGAGAGAGGGGGAGAGGAGAGAGGTGGAGAGGAGAGAGAGTGGGGAGGTAGAGAGTGAGAGCGAGAGAGAGGTGAGAGTAAGAGAGAGAGAGAAGAGCGAGGGGGGATAGAGAAAGAGAGAGAGAGACAGAGAGAAAGACAGTGAGAAAGATAGGAGAGAAAGAGAGGGGGAGAGAGGAAGAGCGAGCTGAGAGAGAGGGAGAGAGATAAGAGGGGAGAGAGAGGGGGAGAGAGATAGGAGAGGTAGAGAGGGGGGAGAGAGAGAGGGGGGAGAAGAGGAGGTATAGAGAGATGAGAGAGAGAGAGAGGGGGGGAGAGAGAGGGAGAGGAGGGGGAGAGAAAGAGAGGTTGGAGAGAGAGAAGGGAGAGAGGGGGATAGAGAGATATGGAGAGAGAGAGAGGGATAGAAAGAGAGGGAGAGAAAGAGGGAGTGAGGGATGGTGAGGGAGTGAGGGATGGAGAGGGAGTGAGAGGAGAAGAGAGAGGATCAAAAGCAAAGCTAATGACCACTCTAGTTTGGGGTCTAACACAGTTAGGAGCAGAGATGGAGGTCATGTAAGCTGATCCGCGGGAAAAGATGACTGCTCTCAGAGTTGTGGAAATTTACTGCAAATGAAATTACAAGAGATTTAAAACAATTTATCAAAGATGGTAATGTCACTCGTTCGGCGTTACCTGTCGATGATAATGCATAATGTAAGCTACCGGAGGATAAGACATGTTCTCGGTGCTACCCGGAACTGGAGATGCTGATTGATGGTCACTGATACTCAATAGAAGATCGCTTTGAAAGGACATTCATGTTTTCAATGCACTGTAACTTTTGGCTGCAAAGTGTGCTCAGCTCAATGTCAAAATCACCTGGGCATGGATTGTGATTATTTCCCATGGTCAGGATTAGAATAAATATATTTTTCTGTCTACATTTCAACAATGCCAACCGGTCACAAAGTGAATGGGATCCAGTACGAGGAAAGCTTTCTGTATTCAACACATGCTTGTGACAATACCACACAACTGTGTATCTGACATGACATGTGAAGGCGTCACTAAAATTCCATCAAAATGTTGTTTTCACCTCTCCTGTGATTTCACGTCAGTCCAGATGAAGGAGAGGAGGAAGCCACTTTAGACTGTTGAGATACAGCCTAGCCTATGTAATGCCCCCCAGTGTGCTACTGCCACCACTGGTTGGGGTGCTTACCACAACCTTTCAGCTTTTAAGGCCAGGAACAGGAACAGAACAGAAGCTAGGTATGAGCTAGGAGATTCCCTGGTTTGATCATATGGTCAGGAAAACGCTTTTGGAAGTCATAGGGTCTGAGATATTGTCTCTGTTGTTGAGGCAAAGAACCCAGTTGCCAGAAACAAACATTAAATATTAAAGCCGACCATGGATCCTCCATTCATCAACCGCGGTGGCATCCAATTCCAGACATAGTCAAAAAGGACTGAGATAGAGACTATTGATTCTAGCTGGATTTTATAACAGTATGTGTAATTCATAATCCTGTATTATTCCAGCCTCGCTTGTAAGGCTGGGGAGATTTTAAAGTGGAATCGGGTTGAGCAAACAAAAGAAGTCTTCAAACTTCTAGTCATCACTCACTGTTATTTTCCAAACTTTCGCTAAAATCATTTGAAGCTGAGAAGAATAGAGGGGTACTTAAGAAATTGTATTAATATTGTACAACTTTTTGGGTGAACATTGAACCACGTCTATAAAATGTAAACATACAAAACTATATTGAAAATCATTTGGAATTCTTTCATGATTCTAAAATAGAGGTAGCACAAGCGGCAATATGGCATTCTATCCAAAGCAACTTACAGTCATGCGTGCATACATTTTAAAGTCAGGCAGGTAACCCCTCTAAACGGCAGTCTTCCGCAACGGCAAATAAATAAAACAAGTTTTAACATAAACCTAGAATCTTTGAGTTAAAGCACGTAGATCTTCCTCAGAACACCCAACTGAAATGGATGCATCGTCTGCTCCAACCTGACAGAAGATGAACAGGAAGCATCCTCAATATGAGTCACAAAGCCTGCATTTATCCAATTCTATTTTAAGGAGGAGACATTATTGAGGGCTTCATTCATACTGCTTCAATTATCAACCCGTTGTTAGGTCACTATTATCCGAGAATCCTGCCCAATGGTAATTACTCAAGGCCTAAATTGGAGCCGTGTAGCATCCGGTAACAAGGCGCTTTGGAAGGGATAATATGTGTATCATCAATGTCAGTTTTCTTTTTTGGATTCGGTCTGGAAGAGAAGCTCTAGGTTTGGGAATGTATTTTTCAGTGAAGCTCTACAAAGCCCTAAACACATCAATGTCGTTAGATCAATAATAATAATTGATTTTGCGTTATAGAAAATGTGAAAGTGCTGCATTGGGTGTAAAAAATGAAGGCGTAGAATCCGTAGATAATCCATTTGCCCTATGGAGATAGCTAGCGGTTTGGCTAACATTAAGTGGAGCGATTGAAACAAATGAGACAGCTTTTCACTTTGTTTTGAGTCAAGGGGCGATGCAAGCAGCATAATCATCATGGATCACATTTTGGGAGGAGTGCTCCAGGGGGTCATTTGGCCCAATGTTGAATTAAAAATGCCAATGCCAATTCACAGCTAATGACAAATGGAGATTTGTATAGTTATTATTATGATTATTGTCACCATCGTTAGTAGCGTTTCTTCCTGGAATATTCATATAAACGGTTATATCATCAAGTCATGATGACTTCCATCATCTGTCACGGCTCAAGACTGACAACAAGTATTTGAGACAGTGACACACACACACAGGTTTAATACATAAACTCAAATCATACATCATCCATATGCCGTAACTCAAATGAGCACCATTGCTCCATTCGCAAATTCCCATACTTGAATTGCCTTCACCCAGTTCAGTTTCAACAGATTTGCCTACAGTGTAAGACTTGACTAGAGCAGCCAGTCTTCCAAACAGACATGAGACAATCAAAGTCACACTTAAACTCACCATTTTCTTTCTCCTAACTAAACTACTGCCCTACAAGATGAGAGAATTGTATTTCTTGCTGTCCAGTCGCTTTACTTCAGTCAGTGCAATATAGTCGGTTGCCCTTTCACTTTGCCCTCGCAATATTATCTGAACATTTCCTTTAAACGTCTCACATTTTTCTAAAATAGTCTGCCTCGTTGCACTAAAAGGCTAATCATTACAATGCAAGATTTTGTTGAGAACGTATCCATTGCAGAAGGAGAATCAGTGGGAAAGAGAAGACAAATTAAGTTGAGTCCATAATATCAATGACCACCAACACATTGAGCCTGAAATGATAATGATTGAGACTGTTTCACATACAAATACCAGATCCATCCTTGCTAACCCCTATAACTTAACGGTAACAGTACTTGGTATTCAGCAAAAGTGACAAGTCCTTAGTAAATGTAGGGGATGGTAATACAGTACTTATTAATCGCTGGTGTACGACTCAAAACCGAGCAACTGTGTTCCAAAAAGAGGTACATTAAATTGATAAAACTTATTTAAAAAACTCTTACTCTACATTAGTTATTAATGCCACATAGAATGTAGCATCTCCTCTTAATCAGTCTTTAACTTAATTCAGGTTTAACCTCTGTGGATCCAGGAGTTAAGGAGGAAAAGTATTTAAACATTAATGTATGTTTGGTGTTTCTCAGGGTCAGCGGATGTCAGTGAAGAAGCTTATGAAAATGGAGGCTTGGAAATTTGTGAGGCTGGAGCTGGAAAGCCGTGAGGTGATGGTGTTTTGGCATCGAGGGAATTTATTTTCAACATTCCTTATTTAGAGGGAAATGTTTGACACTCCTTCACATTGGAAGATTTTTGGAAGGGGGAAGTCAAATGTCAAAGTCCGATATGGAACCTGCCTTGGACCTCGGGGCAGCGCCTCAACCTTGGCTGTCGGAATTTCTACCATCAACTCTTCTGACTTGTAAAATGTTGAATTAGAGTCCAAAAGGGGCTATGTGTATAGTAGGAATGTTCCAAAGTAAAAATGATTCAGCAAATAAAAATCAAGACTGATGCACAGATAGAACAAAACAACCTGACCCTACTAATTTGTTAATATATCAAGGTCAAATCTTAAAGGGAAAATCAAAGCGCCTTTTCCTCAAGCTCATAGCATTCAAAAGGTGCAATAAAGTGAATCTGCCAAGCACGACCTCCTGATATACATTTTTCATTTAAAACCAGACTTATCACATATCCTGATGCTATCTCACCTTTCATAGTGCTTTTAATAACCCTTCCTACACCTTCCCCATCCGTATACACAGTACACCCAGCCTATTTTTAGTCTTCAAGTATGAAAACCCTGTTGACCTCAATGCTGTTTTAGCATATTCTGCTTGACTCCACAATTTCCTGCCTGCCATGTAGAATTAAAGCTTCCACTCGATCACATTCCAACTCATTTCATTCATGACAGGAAAAGACAGTTTGCCAAGAAACTTGGCGCATAGCTATAGCCTTGCCGTAAGCCATTTGGATAACAATCAAATAACGTCCCGTTTATAGACATTCCCAGAAATAAATTCTAATGACAATCAACAGATAGCAGCATATGGCTACGTATTAATCTCCACAGGGTCAAGTACAATGCGACAAAACATCAAAACAAAAAAGGTGCTGTATTTCACAGCTTCTATACATCTCCCTATTAAAAGGTGCCAAAACAACTAACATGTCATCTGCCCCACAACAGCTGACCCCCTGGAGGTTTTTAACATCGATTTTAAAAGGCGAGAGACAGATCGTTTTCGCCTCTCTAAAAACAACAAAGTCACAGGGAAATGGCGCTTATCTAACAGGCTTGGGGTCAGCAATCACCATACAACCACACAGGATTGATATAAAGGCTGGTGCTGGTGCCACCGTCTACAGTAAATGTCAGATGTGATGGAAATGGATACATGGAGGCTTACTGTACAGTCAATTATCGCTGAAGGATCTGGGTAATTTGCACCCTCTGCTGTATCCCCATGGTGATAGCCGTGGGAGCAACAAGTGATGGAAAAGTTTTTCCAAACTTTGCTGCACATAAATAAAAACATGTCATTAGGAGAGTACCATGGCTTGAGCTTTTTAAAAAGACACAAAAGTACAGTCCTTCAGCTTAGATCACAACATCCTAATGACCGTGGGAGGCAGTAAGGGACCGGGAAGTTTGTGCACTGAGAAACATTCTCCTAACTTTACTGTTCATGAGAAAAGTGGTTTGTGTTTGAGGTTAGGATAAGCGTGTGAACAGAAGAAACGACATCCTTCATTAGACTACAACATTTTAATCCTTGATCAATGGCAATTACAATTTATTTCTAATAACATAAAGGATCTGTATAGTAAGTCCTCCAATCCAAAATGTCATTATCCATCTATGGTAATAACACACAATCAGAGTTTTTTGTGCTAGCATACGGAATCTATATTTTCACCCATCCGTAATTTCATCTATCCATCCACCAAAGGCCATGTAGTGTTTGGTAGGAGATGAGGGTAGTGTGAGATTGATCCCTTTATCAACAGTGTTGTGGATAGGAGGATCAAACATTCAACTATTATTTGAAAGGACAATCACAATTGAACAAGACGCGGTACAAACCCAGTCCCTTACTTCAAATCAAAGGTAGACTAGACCACCTAAGACAGAATTGTACAAAAGTAAATCCCTCCAATGGCAACAAACGAGGCTAGTTCTTTTACCTTTTATTAGTTGAAGGACAATGCTAGAAGCTAAGTTATGTCTCTCTCTACCGCTCCTTCTCATTCCCCACACGTCTCTCTCAGTCTGCGTCTCAGTGTCTCTAGCTAGCTCGATGTTGTTAATTCAGATAAGTCGTTTTGGTGTTGGGTCGTAATGAGAAACTAATCAGTTCAGACATCAATCAATTTGTCATCACTTTTCTGTCACATAGTGACAGAAAACAAGCGAATAACAAGCAAAAGGTTCTGTATGAAGAGCTGCAGGAGGGTGTGTCCCAAATGGCACCCTATTCCATTATAGTGCACTACTTTTGATAATAACCTCAGGGATCTCGTCAAAGTAGTGCACAACATAGGCATAGGGTGCCATTTAAGTCACACCCAAGGAGGAGGAGGGTGAGGAAAAACAATAACATGTTGGCTCTCAGAATCTCCTATTAGAAATACTGGGGAAGAGTCTAGGATGAGTCTGAGCAATGTAGTATTGATTTTTGTTGGCAGACCTGCTGTCATGTTGTCTCAAGCTATTTCAGATATGCACAGATGTACACACAACACACACACACACACACACACACACACACACACACACACACACGTATCTACACAGGCACGCAATCGCACACACACTGATTAGTATGGGAGTAAATTGCTAGTTCAGGGAAAATGAATGGTGGTTTTATGAATACTTTGCCTTGCAAATCGAAACATCTGATGCCATTTCACACCAGTTTAAATCTCATCTGCCATCATCTGGTGCTGTGAATATAATGCAGAACCAGTAGAAAATGAGCTATTACTTTGGCCATGCAGACAAGAAATTCATGCATAGCAACAGGAGAGAAAAAAAAATTGATTGTGAATACAGCAAACAAGACATTGCAAATTGAGCGCTTCTTCTTACAAAAATGTGCAGCATGTGTGGTCCCGTGTAGCTCAGCTGGTAGAGCATGGCGTTTGCAACGCCAAGGTTGTGGGTTCGATTCCCACGGGGGGCCAGTATGAAAAATGTATGCACCTCACTACTGTAAGTCGCTCTGGATAAGAGCGTCTGCTAATTGACTAAAATGTGCAACATGTCATTAGTCTGGGAAGCAACAGTTTTATTAACTTGACATACCAGTTATATATAGGGAATATATCTCAACCTGAACTGATAGACCTCTGCACTGAACCACTGAGTCAAAGCAGACTGAAACATCCAGTTCCCCTGTTATTACAGCGAGCCATCCAAGCCTCCCCTCCATCTCCCTTCATTACAGGTAGAGTGCCCTTTCAAATCCAACATGGTCCTCTCCACACTGGCCAGTCCATTGTACCGATATTAAAACCTCTGTAGGTCCAAGCCCTTAGATTTCAATATCTACTTAGCTAACATATGGAATTGTTTTAAGATGGTCATAAAATGTATCATTTAGCCATCTGATTTTAGGACCTCTGTAGGTATAAAAAATCTATATATAAAAAAGTTATTTGACGAAACGTTGAATTTGGCCTTTACTGCTATAACCCATAGAAATGAATTGATTAACACATTCATAAATGGCAAAATAGAAAGTCAAAAAAATGTATCATAAGAAACAAAGTTTTGGAGTGTCTGTCCTATATCTGAGAGATATAAGAAAACGTAGGTCATTTTTTTAAATACATTTTGTAGCCCCATGTTTGGTCACGTTATTTTTTGGCATATTTGACCCCCTATGCACTTTTTACAACCTGATACTTGGTTACATTCAGACGGCTGCCGTAAAGCTTCTGCATGTCGAAGAGCCAAACAACCGACATTGTTGTGTTCGCGAGAGTCTTCCCTTTCGATACTGGTGACATTTGTTCGGATCTCACATAGTTAAGGTTTTACAGACGATTTCTTAACGATTTTCTTGTCCGTATCCTTTCATGTGTAGAAAAAGCCCGTTTCCACAAGCCCCATGTTATGGAATAGGTGCAAACTTTACATCAGCGGAAAAGGGGATTGAGCTTCAGCCACAGGAGCTATTCAATATTCAAAATGGCGTCACCGTGCTGACACACGGGTGCGTCAATCAACTCTAGGGGTTGACATTAAAGCCTCACCACCTTTGGCCTGGCAGATAAATGTCAAACTGCGGTTCTCCAGCCCCCTGTGGAATTACAGGCTACGTCCCCAAATGGCAAGAGGCCCTGGTCAAAAGTAGTGCACTATGAAGGGGAATAGGGTGCCATTTAGAAGGCACTCACTGTTGACTGCCTGCTACTGGGCTGTAATGGACATGGCTTGCAGTGTTCTAGATTGAAGGTTAAGGAATGCTCAACATCACACACTCAGGGTATTGACCCTGAACAACACCCACTTAATGAGGGTCAAATACCAGAGCTGTGTGAACTGTGGAGTGTACATGTTGCTACTTATGGTTCTGTAAAATGTGGAGTGTGCATGTTGCTACTTATGGTCCTGTAAAATGCGGAGTGTACATGTTGCTACTAATGGTCCTGTGAACTGTGGAGTGTACATGTTACTACTAATGGTCCTGTAAAATGTGGAGTGTACATGTTGCTACTATTAGTCCTGTGAACTGTGGAGTGTACATGTTGCTACTAATGGTCCTGTGAACTGTGGAGTGTACATGTTGCTACTATTGGTCCTGTAAAATGTGGAGTGTACATGTTCCTACTAATGGTCCTGTGAAGTGTACATGTTGCTACTTATGGTCCTGTGAACTGTGGAGTGCTACATGTTGCTACTAATGGTCCTATGAACTGTGGAGTGTACATGTTGCTGCTAATGGTCCTGTGAACTGTGGAGTGTACATGTTGCTACTAATGGTCCTGTGAACTGTGGAGTGTACATGTTGCTAATAATGGTCCTGTGAAGTGTACATGTTACTACTAATGGTCCTGTGGAGTGTACATGTTGCTACTAATGGTCCTGTGGAGTGTACATGTTACTACTAATGGTCCTGTGGAGTGTACATGTTACTACTAATGGTCCTGTGGAGTGTACATGTTACTACTAATCGTCCTGTGGAGTGTACATGTTACTACTAATGGGCCTGTGGAGTGTACATGTTACTACTAATGGGCCTGTGGAGTGTACATGCTTACCACTAATGGTCCACACAAGTATGTGGATCGGTTATCCTACAGACAAAAGACCTCGTCTTGATACGAAAGGCAAAGAGGATTTAATATTGGTCATTTCTAAAATAAATAAAACATAAACTACACATTAGCAATGGCATTAGTAGGACACCAAAAAAGAAAACAAATACTACTTCCACCCAGGTCTGTACAGTGGTATACTTCCAAATCCTATTGATGTGGTAAGCCACTGACTCAGTGAACCTCTGAATAACAGCCAGAATTGAGAGCCGGGTTGTCATGCTTCGAGAACTGCTAGCCTTGTCACAATGGAGATAGACAGAGTACCTAGAAACACTGTCGACAGGGACAGGGCAGAGGTCACAGACAGAACAGAGCAGAACAGGCTAAGGAACAATGGGGTCACACAGGTGAGGTTTACCTGCCACAAACACTGGATGTCAAATCACATACCAGGCCTATGGAGAGACTTCACTGTCAGATGGGGCCAAGCTTCTCTAACTCCACAGATAAGTCCGTTCGAACCTGTCCCCGGATTCCACAAGACTGTCAGCCCGCAGAGCTAAAGCCTAGGTATTCGTTTGGGGAGCAAGTCTCCTCACTTTCCTTATCCAGCGCCAAACCACCTCTGTTACACAATATCATTTAGGATTTCATGATATACCACTGTGATGTTCTGCTCATCAATGTAAAGCTCACAGTTATACTGTATATCATGAATTGAAGTACTGTGTAGTATTCAAACTACCTATAGGAATGTATTGGCTGAGAACCCTGTGGGAGAGAGACTTGTTGAGAATGCTGATCAGCTCTGTAGCTAAACGTTTGCTTTTCTGTCCCTGTATTAATTAGAAAAACTTTAATTAGACGGGGTGTAATCCTCAATCAGTGCCCTGCTCAAAGGTGACTGTGTGACTGTCAGCGGCTCTCACCACACAAACACACAGCTTGCTCATATGCATGCATGCTCTCTCTCACACACACACACACAGTTTGCTCCACGCGCAACACACACACACACACACACACACACACACACACACACACACACACACACACACACACACACACACTGGCTGCAATTAAACCAACTTCAAGCCTTTCCTAAAGGTTGGAGCCACCTGAACACTCAATAAATCTTTAATCCCTCACATCACTGGTGAGGCAGTGTGACGGTGACTTCAGAGGATGGAATCAAGCTTCCCCACAACCTCATTTCTTCTTCTTTTATATTACTGCAGGACCTGCTATAGAGAGGCAGACACAAGACAGACGGTTGGACCAAAAGCTGCATCGGTCGTCATGTGTTCAGAATACAAACACAGAAATGGCCAAGACAAATGAATGGTTTCTGTGGTAGTACGTGACGGTTGGTTCACAATAACATTGCAATAGGGATCAATTTGAATCATGCTCAGACCTCTGGTCAAAAGTAGTGCACTATATAGGGACTAGGATGCCATTTTGGATGCAACGGTGATTCAAACCGATCCATATTGCAATGTTTTCATGTACGTCTCAAGGCGAAAACAGAAAAAAACAAGGGATCAGCAATCTTATCATTCATTCTCTCCTTTCCCTCCAAATGAGGTGTAATAAAGAAAACAAAACCTGCCCATTGATAATCCATTACACAGTGTAGGAAACCCAGACAATCTATCAGGGGACTGTGGTTGTGGAAACAGCCTCTCCAACGTCCCAGCTGCTATGTCCAATCAGTGGATGTATGCACACCTAACACCAGCTCGGGGCTGAAGTAACTTTAATTCTCCCCAAATAAAAAAAGTAATTTAATGTTGATAAATATATTCAATTAAAAACAAATGACCTCCAGGAAGTGTTTTCCAGTGGATCCCTACGCCCATTTATCCTTAATTACAAGATACTATAGTGCCTTGCAAAAAGTATTCATCCCGCTTGGCGTTTTTCCTATTTTGTTGCATTACAACCTGTAATTTAAATTGATTTTATTTGGATTTCATGTAATGGACATACACAAAATAGTCCAAATTGGTGAAGTGAAATGAAAATAATTACGTGTTCCAAATTTTTTTACAAATAAATAACGGAAAAGTGGTGCATGCATATATATTCACCCCCTTTGCTATGAAGCACCTAAATAAGATCTGGTGCAACCAATTACCTTCAGAAGTCACATAATTAGTTAAATAAAGTCCACCTGTGTGCAATCTAAGTGTCACATGATCTCAGTATATAGACACCTGTTTGAAAGGCCCCTGAGTCTGCAACACCCACTAAGCAAGGGCACCACCAAGCAAGCGGCACCATGAAGACCAAGGAGCTCTCCAAACAGGTCAGGGACAAAGTTGTGGAGAAGTACAGATCAGGGTTGGGTTATAAAAAAATATCAGAGAGGCAACAAAGAGCCCAAAGATAACCCTGAAGGAGCTGCAAAGCTCCACAGCGGAGATTAGGTATCTGTCCATAGGACCACTTTGCGTACACTCCACAGAGCTGGGCTTTACGGAAGAGTGGCCAGAAAAAAAGCCATTGCTTAAAGACAAATAAGCAAACACATTTGGTGTTCAAAGGCATGTGGGAGACTCCCCAAACATATGGAAGAAGTTACTCTGGTCTGATGAGACTAAAAATAGAGCTTTTTGGACATCAAGGAAAACGCTATGTCTGGCGCAAACCCAACACCTCTCATCACCCCGGGAGAACACCCTCCCCACAGTGAAGCATGGTGGTGGCAGCATCATGCTGTGGGGATGTTTTTTATTGGCAGGGACTGGGAAACTGGTCAGAATTGAAGGAATGATGGATGGCGCTAAATACAGGGAAATTCTTGAGGAAAACCTGTTTCAGTCTTCCAGAGATTTGAGACTGGGACGGAGGTTCACCCTTCCAGCAGGACAATGAACCTAAGCATACTGCTAAACAACACTTGAGTGGTTTAGGGGAAACATTTAAATAGTTATGCACGCTCAAGTTTTCTGTTTTTTGTCTTATTTCTTGTTTGTTTCACAATAACAAATATTTTGCATCTTTAAAGTGGTAGGTATGTTGTGTAATCCAAATTATACAAACCCCCCAAAAAAATCAATTTTAATTCCAGGTTGTGGCAACAAGAATAGGAAAAATGCCAAGGGGGTGAATACTTTCGCAAGCCACTGTACCTCCCTCTCTCTAAAGCCCTTCTCTCTACCTCTCTCTTCAACCGTCTCTCTCTACCTCTCTCTTTTTCTCTTGCTCTCTCTACCTGCTCTCTCCCTCTCTCAATACCCATCTCTCTTCCTCTTTCCCTCTCTCTTCCCCCCTCTCTCTCCAGCTGCCTTATCACCCTACTAATTGTGTTGTTTGGCACCTGCTCTCCCTCTCTCTAAACCTCTCCATCCCTCTATCTCGATCCCTCTTTGCCCCCCTCTCTCCCTCTCTATTCCTCTCTCCCCTCTCCACCCCTCTCACTCTCTCATCCCCTCTTCTCTCCAGCTGCCACATCCCCCCATTGATCACCTAATCATGTTATTTGGCACCTGCTCTCTCTCTCTCCATCCTCCTCTCTCTCTCTCTCTCTCTCTCTCCATCCCTCCCTCCCTGTCATGTCAGCCAGGCCTCACTGTCTTTAACGAAAGGTTATTATATTTAATAAAGCCTCCTGAAAGGACAACAGACCCCATCCAGATGTGGGCACCCCTGCCTGTGATGATCCAAAATGGCTCCAAGTGGTGAGAGCTGTAGCCTAATTTTAATAAAGTAGAGCTTCATGTCAACTATTGATCAGAATTGATTGCCCAGTGCTGTATGTACATACACTTGTATGTCAGGAGAAACTGGTGCATCCCATGTACTATGAACGGCACATCCATTCTGAAGTCACTACACGTGTGGACAGTATGGCTGGCTAGCCTAACAAAATCTATATAGAACCACCATTGTATGTTGTGAATGTGGACAAGACAAGACTATGGTACAGAGTGTTATATATTTTTCTTCCTCATGCAATTCAGTGGAGTCGCATTAATCTTGTGCGTGTTTTCCATTCAAAAGTGTTATTGTGCTCAACACAGGTTGCCAGTTATTATTATCACAGATAATTGTGTAAATTAGAGCTCAGGGGGCCAAAATGCAGCACCCACATTGAATAAGAAAGAGAGATGCTAAAGTTTTGTCAAGACGCGTGACACCAGGGATCATAGCCATTATCCATTCAAGCAGGATATGAATGCTGATGATAAGATAGCACTGTGAATTGATATTCATATCTAATCAGTATTCATAGATCACACTGCTATGTTAGATTTATTTAAGCTGTCATTTATACTAGGATATAGGACACATAGGCCTATGGTGAAACGTATCATAGAGAAAAGTTATCAAAGTGTAAATAGGCCTGAATTGGTGATCTCGCCAAACAAATGCTGCAGTAGGCTATTGAGGGAAAAGATTGCTGTGTTTGACCCCAGGGCCTTCAGAAGTACAGACTATTCAACCAAGGGAAATATTGCAGTTGAAATTCCTTCAGATAAATTATATGCATAAAGTAGGCCTTGACCATGAGCCTAAGTCACAATTTTACTTACATAAAATGTATAAAAGAGGCTACAGTTGCTGATGAAAAAATGTAAAGTAATAATCTGTATAATGGAAAAACTTTAAGTAATTATAGACTGCAATGTGTAAACCTTATACAGCAGCAATCAGGACCTACAGTGTAATGTATCCTGAATTTGATTATCCCATAACTATTTGGTCTTGATCAAGAAGGAAACTAAAAATATTTATAATTTCTGTTAGGTCAAAGACCACAATGACATATGGTAGCTAGATCAGTCCTGCGCTTCTCTATCCACTGTCAAGGTAGTATCAACTAACAATATTGATTTAGTTATGGACAAATTCCACAACTACAAAACCACTGAAAACCATCCTAGTCACATCAACATGGTACGATGTCAGTAGACCCCATTTTACTACATTTGACACATTACGATAGAAAGAACAAAAGCATATCCAAGTCAAAATTCCTATTATGGGTATTCAATTGATTTGCTGTCAGAAGGATGTAACCACATCGAAAAAATTGTGCCTTATCTTTCATTTCCTATCATTACAATGCCCACACATGCACTACTCTCCCAGTAGCAAGTCTTCATAGGCTACTACCACATCTGCGTAAAACTCAATTTAATTCCATGTCTTTGGCAAAAACTATTAGCTTTGCTAATTATTTTTAATGACGCACTCAAGTTCCAATGTGCGTAAAATGTTTAAGTGAGAAAAGGAACGAAACGAAAGAGAACTTCCCACATGTGTCCTCGATCATCTGGAAAGCCTGCTAGAAAACCATTAGGCTACTCGAGTATAATTGTGCCATTCATAGACTCAGACTGTCTTACCTTTCCGAGGACCGGGTCTCCTCCACCTCTGCAGTCGGTTGGGGAGCTTCTGCTTTCTTTGCGCAAGGACAGGAGGCGGGATAAAGTGAACTGTAGTCGCAAGGACAGCGATGCTGAAGACCGCTGGTCGGGGTCGGAGTAGAAGACAACGTAAATATGAGGAGCTGTTTGAAATTCTCAAAGGGTCTCAGTCGCTTCTCCCTCTCCACCTTGGCCACCCAACGACTCAGACTCAGTCAGTCTAACGAGCCTTAGTCTTGTGGGGAATCTCTCTGTCGCTCTGCTGACACACTGCTGACAGCGTGAGAGAGAACGTGTCACTGTCAGCCTAGACTCTAGACCGAGTTTCTTCCCGTTTGTGTCTCTGTCTGTATGAGAAGTTCTATGACGGGAAAGAGCTTAACTCTCCCGCTGGTTGAGGTGTGCGACGTGGATTGTTCAGTGGAGAAACAGAGACTCTCCTCAGCGCACGTCTTTGTTTTTCACCAGTGGAGATCTGAAGCGCGTGGCGCTTTCGTGACAGGTTAACTCTGGATGCACCTGAGTTATTGATGAGTAATTACCTGAGCTCATGTGTTATTAACCAGGGTTTTGGCATAAAGTCTATTAACGTTTGTCACATATCTAAATTATCCAGCATTACAGTCCGAAAAAACAGTTGTGTAAAATAATTGATTTAAAGTCCATTATGAAATGTACCCTAATAATGCGTTGGGATTTAAAAATAGGGAGTTTGTAAATTATGTCATATTGATCAAATAATGTGCACAATATAGAATTTTGAATGAAGTACTTTTGTAACTCAATGTATTTTATTTAACATAGGCTACAAAATCATCTGATTTAATTGGCACTACACAGGCCTACACAATGGTTAATGAATGTTCAATTTTAGTCTACCACAATAATATGTGTAATTATATTGTACTGTTACTCCTCTTTTAAAATGATGTTGTTTGAAATCTTGGGCAAGAAAAAAATTATATCTATTAATGTGCAACAAAACCCTTTCCACCTAACCTTGTCCAGACACTGCAGATCCACATGTGTGCTGTGTTAGCAAACATGGCAGGTGGTTCAAGACATTGATTATCACGATCTTTCACACAGGGGCATCATGCACCCATTATTTTAGAGGAGGTATGAAGGTCTACATGAGGATGGAGGGGTGCTTGTCCCCCTGTTGAAGTTTGATAATTGTGCATTTTTCAAACACCTGATTTTTTTCTCCTGCAATATAGAGCAGGGGGTGTAGGCGTGGGTGGGCCTGGGTGGACACATGCACACCCACTGGGGAGCCAGGCCATGCCAGGCCCACCCAATCAGATAGAGCAAAAAAAAATAAAAAAATACATTATTATAAAAAAATACTCCTCAGCAGATTGGGAACCTATCTAGCTGGCTAACTAATACCAACCTCATAAAATTGCTAGATGGCTAGTATTACAGATAAACAACATAACATTTTAGTTTTATATATTCATCAAGAAGGAATCAATAGGCTACATACAGTGAGGGAAAAAAGTATTTGATCCCCTGCTGATTTTGTATGTTTGCCCACTGACAAAGAAATAATCAGTCTATAATTTTAATGGTAGGTTTATTTGAACAGTGAGAGACAGAATAACAACAATAAAAATCCAGAAAAAGCATGTAAAAAATGTTATAAATTGATTTGCATTTTAATGAGGGAAATAAGGTGTCTTTTATACAGGTAACGGGCTGAGATTAGGGAGCACACTCTTAAAGGGAGTGCTCCTAATCTCATCTTGTTACCTGTATAAAAGACACCTGTCCACAAAGCAATCAATCAATCAGATTCCAAACTCTCCACCATGGCCAAGACCAAAGAGCTCTCTAAGGATGTCAGGGACAAGATTGTAGACCTACACAAGGCTGGAATGGGCTGCAAGACCATCGCCAAGCAGCTTGGTGAGAAGGTGACAACAGTTGAAAGTGCGATTATTCGCAAATGGAAGAAACACAAAATAACTGTCAATATCCCTCGGCCTGGAGCTCCATGCAAGATCTCACCTCGTGGAGTTGCAATGATCATGAGAAGCCCAGAACTACAGGAGGATCTTGTCAATGATCTCAAGGCAGCTGGGACCATAGTCACCAAGAAAACAATTGGTAACACACTACGCCGTGAAGGACTGAAATCCTGCAGCGCCCGCAAGGTCCCCCTGCTCAAGAAAGCACACATACAGGCCCGCCCGAGTTGAGTTGATGCCAAAGAGCTCGATTTTGGTCTCATCTGACCACAACACTTTCACCCTGTTCTCCTCCATCCCCACCGTCAAACATGGAGGTGGAAACATTATGCTTTGGGGGTGTTTTTTCTGCTAAGGGGACAGGACAACTTCACCGCATCAAAGGGACGATGGACGGGGCCATGTACCGTCAAATCTTGGGTGAGAACCTCCTTCCCTCAGCCAGGGCATTGAAAATGGGTCATGGATGGGTATTCCAGCACACAATGACCCAAAACACACGGCCAAGGCAACAAAGGAGTGGCTCAAGAAGAAGCACATTAAGGTCCTGGAGTGGCCTAGCCAGTCTCCAGACCTTAATCCCATAGAAAATCTGTGGAGGGAGCTGAAGGTTCGAGTTGCCAAACATCAGGCTCAAAACCTTAATGACTTGGAGAAGATCTGCAAAGAGGAGTGGGACAAAATCCCTCCTGAGATGTGTGCAAACCTGGTGGCCAACTACAAGAAACGTCTGACCTCTGTGATTGCCAACAAGGGTTTTGCCACCAAGTACTAAGTCATGTTTTGCAGAGGGGTCAAATACTTATTTCCCTCATTAAAATGCAAATCAATTTATAACATTTTTGACATGTGTTTTTCTGGATTTTTTGTTGTTATTCTGTCTCTCACTGTTCAAATACACCTACCATTAAAATTATAGACTGATCATGTCTTTGTCAGTGGGCAAACGTACAAAATCAGCAGGGGATCAAGTACTTTTTCCCTCACTGTAGCTTGATCAAATTCATTTAAAAACATACCTCCTACGAGTCCTGCCCATCACGGCAGGTAAATCTAATTAAACGCTGTGTGTGTTACTCAACACTGCTCTGTGGTGCACGTTGGCGGAACCACTTACTAGGGGAGAATGGGGGGGTGTACTCGTTGCCTGGTCCAGTCAGTGTGCCCCCTCCTCAAAGATTTTTATCAATCATTATGATAAAACGTGGCCTTAAAAAATGAAGTTAATTTAACTTCAGATTTTTTTTAAACGAGACTAATCGGATGAGGCACGTGCCTCTATGGGCATGATGCCTCTGCTCTGCTCTTACACATCAGTAGGGCTGATCTGAGCATCAGTGACTGTAGGCTAATGAGTGATGTCATCTCAGTTGGGGACCCCTCTGATGCATTGCTTGTCATTTTGTATGGTTATTACCAAGGCCTATAGCTTAGTAGTAGTCACAGTTACTGGCATAGTCAATGCAACGTGGTCTCATGTTTTTGTGGTCACACATTGACGTTTGGGTGGTTTAGTGGGGCATTCACTTTTGTTAGTTCTGCTTGAGGATTACCCCCCCTAAATTGGTAAGGACATTGTACTATGTGAGAAATGTTTAGTTGTATTCCATGTCATGCCAGGACATGAAACCAAAAAGAGAGTCAATGGCTGATTATAATATCTATGGCTGTGGTAGGTTTTAATTTGATCTCAGTGTCTCCCCGGGTTTTGAGGAAGCTGCTGTGTGTATGGGGCTCTTTCTCTGACTGCTGGAACATGGCTCAGATTGAAGCTAATGGGTAGGAGCTAGAGTAGTCCCATCACACACGCACACAACACACACACACACACACACACACACACACACACACACAGGCTACGGAAAGAACCCTGACACACACACACGACCCCGTCTCCGTCTGCAATATCCTCTTAACTGTCCCGTAGTGGAAGATTCTCATCATCTTCAGTGTTTGAGTCTGAAAACACACAGACGCCTTAGGCCCTGCTGTGGTTATTAAAAATCGAATTGTTTATTACGCCAGAGAGATGCTTTTCCTGCATTCTTTAGCAAGGCATTTTGGGAATAGACAGGCACCCTCCTCATAAACTCTGGAGTAACGAGGAAAAACATTGGTGAGAATAATAACTTGGGAGATTGCCTTTATAAGCCTGGATTGCCAAACCGCCCACGGGGGCCTGTAGCCGTCTCCTCTCAAACAGAGAAAATAAAGTATGCTTTATGTTTATTGAAATTGTTCCCTGATTCATCTGCGCTGAAATGAGCATCACTTATGACAAGGGGAATGGGGAATCGGGCACGGATGATTTTCTGCTCTCAACTATTGAAGGACAAGGGAGAATTACCACGGCATCCCCCACTGTAAGAAGAAAAACACACACACACACACACACACAAACACACGTGTGTATGTCTTCTCCTTTCTGGGCTGTGGCTGACAGTATTGTCCACAAAGGGCCTTTGTTAGTTCTGCTTGGAGGATTCCCCCCCCCCAACCCCTTTCTATCTCACACTTTTCTGGAAGTCTCTAGCCTGCCTCTCTATGGTAGCGGTTTGCAGCTAGCCAGCATGTATTTATTATTTAGACCTGCTCTCTGCCACGAGACAATGCTGCCAGCCTGTTGAGCCAAGCAAGGGTTGGAAAGGCCAGATGTGTACAAAATTGAAAAGGCACCTGAGGAATTTCAGTTATGTCAGTTCAGGCACAATCAGAGCTATACAATTATTAATTGCAAATGCGACAGTCTACCAACTACTGAACTGTGGGTGAGAGTGTGTGGAGTGTGTGAGTGTGTCTGTGTGTGTGTGTGTGTGTGAGTGTGTGTGTGAGTGTTTGTGTTAGTTTGTGTGTGAGCGTTTGTGTGTGTGTGTTTGTGTGTGTGTGTGAGTGTGTGTGTGTGTGTGAGTGAGTGTGTCTGTGAGTGTTTGTGTGTGAGTGTGTGTTTGTTTGTTTTCGTTTAGCACTGGAAGGACAGCTGTCGAATACAATATGCAAGGGTTTGAAAGTTTGAAATCATTTTTTTAAGCTGTTTTCCATTAACATTGTCTAAAGTCATGTTTTATGCAAAATCCACAATGCAACTAGTTCATTATATGACAGGAGACACAGTTTCTGTATAACAAACGTGAAACATATATTTTTAACCATTTTGCATGAACAGGGTCTGAAATCATTGTTTTACGTTTAGCACTGGAAGGACAGATGTAGGATACAATATGCAAGGGTTTTAAAGTTTGAAATAATTTTGTGTGTTTAGTGGCAGCAGCCAGGCAGAACTCTTGGCCTCCTCTCCTCCTCTCCGTCGTCATGGATCCTTGCTTTTGCAAATCAGCAACTGTTGACAGCTTGGACTAGGCTTGACGCTTCCCCCCAGATTTGCATATTTTAAAAGAAAATCATCTGATTGGAAATAAATGTCAGATTAAACATTTCTACAGCCTGCGCTCCACTGGTTACTTCCTTTGATTGTTACACATCAACAGCTCTACTTTAGAGTAGTTGGCTTAGGGGAGATAGAGAAAACCCCATGGTAGAAGTTAGGATACTTGTAAATTGTTGGAGAAATGACCAATTGTCAATAGTAATGAGGTAAGTTGTTGAAAATAAAATAAAATAAAGTACATTTAAAAAAATACTTTCTAGCCTCACATGCACTACCATTCCAAAGTTTGGGGTCACTTAGAAATGTCCTTGTTTTCGAAAGAAAAGCAATTTTTTGTCCATTAAAATAACATCAAATTGATCAGAAATACAGTGTAGACATTGTTCATGTTGTAAATGGCTATTGTAGCTGGAAACGGGCTGATATTTAATGGAATATCTACATAGGCGTACAGAGGCCCATTATCAGCAACCATCAGTCCAGTGTTCCAATGGCACGTTGTGTTTGCTCATCCACGTTTATCATTTAAAAAGGCTAATTGATTATTAGAAAACCCTTTTGAAATTATGTTAGCACAGCTGAAAACTGTTGTGCTGATTAAAGAAGCAATAAAACTGGCCTTCTTGAGACTAGTTGAGTATCTGGAGCATCAGCAATTGTGGGTTAGATTACAGGATCAAAATGGCCAGAAACAAAAAACGTTCTTCTGAAACTCGTCAGTCTATTCTTGTTCTGAGAAATGAAGGCTATTCCATGCGAGAAATTGGCAAGAAACTGAAGATCTCGTACAATGTTGTGTCCTACTCCCTTCACAGAATAGCGCAAACTGGCTCTAACCAGAATAGAAATAGGAGTGGGAGGCCCCGGTGCACAACTGAGCAAGAGGACAAATACATTAGAGTGTCTAGTTTAAGAAACAGACGCCTCACAGGTCCTCAACTGGCAGCTTCATTAAATAGTACCCGTAAAAACACTAGTCTCAATGTCAACAGTGAAGAGGCGACTCCGGAATGCTGACCTTCTAGGAAGAGTTGCAAAGAAAATCTTAATCTTTTCTTTTTATTGGCCAGTCTGAGATATGGCTTTTCTGATCAATTTGAAAAATTGCTTTTCTTTCAAAAACAATGACATTTCTAAGTATCCCCAAACTTTTGAACGATAGTGTATGTCAATTTATCCATTTTAATTGATTGTTTTTTCCTACTGGACTGCAGGTGGACATTATGGAGCTTCCTTTCCTTAGATACTGAATGTCCAGTTGGCTATGAGCCACTATAAACAGATACTGTCGATAGCTGAAGCTTTTCGGGCCACAGTAGATATAAATGTTATGGATATCAGTATTGACTCACAGCGTTGTCTGCAGGGGCATAGAGATACAGAGGAATGTGTCACCACGTTTCCTTTAGCTGGGAGTGATGATCAGCAGACGTCTGTTTCATCTGTGCAGACACGCAAATACGCAAGCATGCACAGGCACATACACAACACACATACCAAGCTTACAACAGTGATTTTTTTTATGGACTTCATAAATTGGCTTCTCCCTCCCCCTGCAGTTTTAGAAAAACATTTTAACACTTCCCATGTAGAAATAATGAGTCAACTGATCTAACACGGAATATTATATTGAGGGTTTAATGAAAGAAGAGTGGCAACATTTTACATTGAATGCTCAGTTATTATCTGAATAGCTACAGTAGTTAGTCCATCACTTGACAGGCCTGATCATTTGTAGACAATCATTGTCCAGACAGATTATTCATTATGTTGCCTGTTGTCCATCAATCTACTGGTAAGTCAGCAAACATCGAGGGTAAGACATTACAGATGTCTTCTACTGAACAAAATGGACACTTCAGTATTGTCTGTCATGCTCTGTTTCATAATTAGAGATTAGCTGCACTGTAAACATGGAAAACAGAAATCGTTGACGGATTGTTTACCTCAGTTATGGATGTAAAAAAAAATGTAAAAGATGCAATTAATAAAAAATAAAGAGAGATTTGATAAATGTGTTAACTTGTGGCTCTGTCTGTTCATGCTGTTGATGTGTGATTACGATGTGAAAGTCAGGTTTCTCCCTGGCAACTCCACCTCACCTCAGTGATTGGCCTGTCTGCCTGGCTATGTTGTGTTATTAAACATGTCCTGTCTGTATGTGGATTTCTACAGGCATCATTGCTATAGCCTGGTTAATCCAGTCTGAATAAGTTCAGTCTCGTTTAACCAGGCAACATGAGGCTACCAAACCTAATTGCGCTCGATGTCAGGCAATGATATCTGACACAGTATCAGGCAATTATAGCAGATTTTTTAAACAGCCAGTTGAATGATTCCTTCTCCAACTGTCTGTGGGCCTCAACTGATGCTGCTATTCCTAACTCACAAATGGGCTCCCATGACAGGTACATTCACCACCCCTGGCAAGTATACAGAGCATGTTAGAAACATGTTACACAGCACAGCATGCTAGAAGCAAAGACACTGCAGTTGAATAAGTAAACACAAAAAGCGGAATGAGTGAAATCTTTCAGGATGACAACAGTATTGCCAGTGAGAAAATAACTACATGAAACAGAATCATCTCATTGGTTGAAATATCCACCAACTAATTCCTAAACTCCCAACGAGGAAGTGAGAAGTCCGATCAACGTGGAGTTGCCAAGAGAGCAAAGAAAATTCTAGCCTAACACTGGATTCTGATTGGCGCTTCAGTTCAGCCACCTTCAAGGTAGCAGTGTGCAAAGCCGTGCAAATGCTCTACAATAGGCTTCCCATAAGTAGTTCACACTTCAAGTAATTACATATTGATCTGTTTACACTCAATTGCAAACTTTTTTATGATGTTCATCTTCCACAGTCAGAAAGTAATGGTGGGACTCAATTGATTAATCTGTGAAAGTAAAGTACACAAGTCTGAGGGAACAGGGTAAACTTACATGAGGAACATGATTGCATGAACTCTTGACCTGTGTACACTTGTAACAAATAAATGTAGGCCTACACATAAACATCAACGCAGGAATGCACACACACACACACACACACACAAACACACACACACACGCACAAACACGCACACACACACAAAATGGAAAACCTTAGATAATTAACATTATTATAGACGTCCGTCTGAGACCCATCGAGCAGCATCAGGGCTCTTTAATCATCCCCGGCGTTCTGACAGAGTGTTTCCCTCCCTCTCCCCTTATCCTCAGACACCAGCATGTAACCTGTCCAGCACACTGATTTACTCTGCTTGATGGGAGATTTACTGCCTAAAACTGATGAAGTCAACACGCATGCAAATGTGCGAAGAAGGTGGGGAGGTGGGGTGGGATTGGTTTACTGCCGACTTCTGAGAATGAGAAAGAAGCAAGCTTGTTCGGGTTTAGACAGTTAGTGTGAAAAGCCAAGCCCAAGCCAGCCAAGCACGGCCCCTCGTCACAATAAAATGAAATGCATGATCTGAAGTCTCTCAGATATCGAGGTGGAGAAGGAAGGAGAGAGTTGGAATAAACATGGCCTTCTCGTCTCTTCTTCGTTGGTGCTTGGCCGATGGATGGGATGGCACGCTAGTCTGGGCAGGAAGTGATGCGATGATTGGTGAAGGCGAGTCTGTTTTTCAGATCCCCGCTGGAGCCTTTCATTAACCTAATTAACATCTCTCCATCCCTCCATCCTTCCATCCCTCCATCTAAATTATTCCATCCCCTCTCCCATATCAGACCAAATTCGAAATGAGGAGACCATTTCGTGAGTTTGAGGATCAAATCGAACTGGCTAAATTCCTCCATTGGCCTGGGGAAAGTCGAGGGGATGTAATGGAAGTCAAACTAAATGAAACCACACAGCTTGATGAGGGAGATCGTAAGAGGGAGACCACAACTTTATGTCTTTCTTGATTGTTCCTTAACTGGATCCATCCATGTGCAGTCTAGCAACTTATAAAGATCACAATAACTGAATCCATCCATGTGCAGTCTAGCAAAATATAAAGACCACAATAACTGAATCCATCCATCTGCAGTCTAGCAACATATAAAGACCACAATAACTGAATCCATCCATCTGCAGTCTAGCAACATATAAAGACCACAATAACTGTATCCATCCATGTGCAGTCTAGCAAAATATAAAGACCACAATAACTGAATCCATCCATCTGCAGTCTAGCAACATATAAAGACCACAATAACTGAATCCATCCATGTGCAGTCTAGCAAAATGTAAAGACCACAATAACACACGTAGCGAAGTGAACATTCCTCATTGATTGGTTTATGCAATACTGGATTATGCCGCTGGAATTTGGAGTTTTACTGAATATTCTATTGCTAAAGTAGTGGAATAAAGAGAAAGTTTGTTGCCCTTTACGAAAAAAAAATATGTTTTATTTAATCTAGGCTTGTAACATCAAGGCAATGTTTCACTATACACTTAGGTAATGCACTATTGATAATACAACCAGACAAAGCAGAACGGATGAAACAAACCCAAGCTAACAAGCCAGATAGAGTGGAAACTTGCAACTGGCTGCAAAACAGTCCAATTAATTTATCCATGGTGATGTTACTTGTTCATAGAACCACCTTATGAAACAACCCCAAAATAAAAGAAACAACTCCAGAAAACCCTAAACTACCAGAAACAACTCCAAAACAATTCCAAAATACCAGAAACAACTCAAAAACAACTCCAAAATACCAGAAACAACTCAAAACAACCCAAAAATACCAGAAACATCTCACAAAAAAGAAACACAGAAAACTACTAGAGACAACCCTAAAATAGCTGAAAATCCCCCATAATCCCCTAAACAGTCAAACGCCTTCCTGTATTTCTGATAGTACAATGTCATATCAAACTCTTATGTGT
Organism: Coregonus clupeaformis; assembly: GCF_020615455.1. Lineage (NCBI taxonomy): Eukaryota > Metazoa > Chordata > Actinopteri > Salmoniformes > Salmonidae > Coregonus > Coregonus clupeaformis. Next base: position 104,659 of record NW_025534788.1, read on the forward strand.
TGGACGGACGCAGACTCTCATAAAATATGTGCTTTTCATACTAAAACTCACAAACTATGTATGATAAATGGTTTTTCTACCCGGCGCTGTAATACGGTTTTCTGAAAGTAAAAATGACTTTCTATTGTGTCACGGACAGTGTGATAGTCAGAATAAATACTCAATTTGATAGCTTGCTTCTCTTTTCCTCTGGTTTTCAATTCACCGTCCTGGACATTTTAAAAATTGGTTTCTGGTGCGCTGGCTTATACACACACAACCTCAGACTGGCAGTGGCTTTCAAGTCAAGGATGATTAAAAAAAACAAAAGATCATCCTTCTCTGTAATCTAAAGCATCTTCCTAGTACAGTATACTTATTAACCATTTATTTTGACATCTAGGATCCTTTTGTGCCCTTATTAGCAAAACCTTTTGTGCTTCTACCTCATTCAAATTTGGAGGTAAGAGTACAGTTAGAATGCAATTTACATTGTATTAAAAAATACAAAGAAATATGAGTATAGAATATGTTGCAAAATGTAAAGGCATATCACAAACTAAACCAACAAACCAACTATCAAGCATCATCAATCCATCCTTTTCTGTCTCCCTGTCTTTCTGTTAATACATTCGCTACATAGATGTCTGTCTGGAGGTAATAGAACCACATTGATTGGCAGCAACATTTTGTATCTTAAGAAGAAGACATATAGCGCTTGTCAGAGATACGGCTGTTCAGGCTGTTTTTCCCTCTCAAATAAAAGGCTAAGAAGCGGAGAGGAGCGGGTAGCGGGCAATGACAGGTTCCTGAGCTATGGCTGCCTGTCCTGTATGACAGAAGAAGATCATTCTGACAAGATTCTACAAAGGGCCTGGATCAACAGAGCGGCCCCTGTCTCTCTCTCTCTTTCCCACTTGCTCGATGGGCGATCGGCTTACTGGCATTATTTAGATCCGGATTTTGGACAGTGTTGGACTAATGCTGTGCAAATCTGACAGAATGGACATGGATGTCACGTGTGAGGACTTTCCGATAGTAGGAGTTCTCGGAATTTGAAAACAGAGTGATTCAAAAAACTACTTTCACAACACCAACCAACGTCTCTAGGATTGACAGGTGTCAAAGGTGATGTATGTTTGTGCATGTTTCATTGCGGATCCACATTAAGTACTCAGATGTGAGTGGTGAGTGCGTACGCGTTTGCATGCATGTGTGTGTGTGGTCTCCTTCCATAAACAAGGTCTCAGATGTCATCTCTCTATAGGCACTCATAGAAGTGCTCTTTACTGTATTAATCTGTGTGATTCTGACTGAAGTCTGCTCATCTGCTCCCCAAGACACATCTAACTGTCACAGTGATTTGGTCCTACACACTAGATCATTCTTACTGAGCGCATAGGAAGATGTTTGGGGGTGGGGGTATAGATTATTTTGTATTGTTGCCTGCACTACAGAAGGCTATATCGGTCCGCAAATACAGGACTAGTAAAGACCCATTGCACTACTTTCATATGAGAAAAGAAAATCCCCCCAAAAACTATTAATCATTAATTTTTTTTAAACATTTATTTTTCAGGGGGTGCTGCAGCACCTCAGCATTTCTACTTCCTGTGGCGATGACTGAGCCTCAGGCATCTCAGGCCATATATGTCCTATGTCACATGATTCTGTGTCATATGAAGTCACCAAACAACACACAGCTTGTTAACCAATCAAGCCGTGGAATCTTCTCACAGAGGTGCATGTTACATTTTTATGTTGGGAAGACAAAGTATAGCTAGCCCCTAATGATGCTCCACTGGTATGCTTCAAGACACCAGCGCTACACCAACATACTGTACTTGAATACTCAGTAGCAAAATACAACACCACGAAATATGAATTCTGAAGTATATTGTGCTTTCCAAGTCAATTAGCCTTACAATACAACTAACAAGTGTAGGATGAACTCCTGATGTTCTTGATGTAGCCTTTGAACCAATAACCGCTCCATAGCCTCGCCATAGAAAGGTCGTAACAGAAAGAAATACTGAAATCTAGTTTTGGTTTTGACACCAACAAACACAAGAGAGAGAGAGAGATCAAGTTAACCTGGACCAGAGGGAGTGAAAGGTTGAGGGCAAAGGGAGGGGTGAGGTGAGGGGGAGGGTTGTCCAACCCTCTGCCCTCAGAACATCCCCCTCTCCACTGGTTCACAACAGGATCGATGGAGGGAGGAGAGGAGTGCAATATGAGGACAAGAAGGATGGATGGAGGAGAGATAGAGGAGAATGATTAACTTCCTCTCTCTTCTCCACTCATCTGAGAACCAGTGATTTAGTGGAGCTGGAAGAAGCTGATGGAGGCGAGAGAGAGGGAGAGGGGGAGAGAGGGACAGAGGAAGAGAGGGGAGACAGGAACATAAAACTATGCCATCAAAAGCAACATAAAACTCAACATCCCAATTAGGATCCGGCTAGAAATACTTCAATCAGTTATCAAACCCACTGCCCTTTATGGTTGTGGGAGGTCTGGGGTCCACTCACCAACTAAGAATTCACAAAATGGGAAAAACACCCAATTGAGACTCCGCATGCAGAATTCTGCCAAAATATACTTTGTGTACAACACAAAACCCCAAACATTGCATGCAGAGCAGAATTAGGACTATAGTTATCAAAATCCAGAAAAGAGCTGTTGAATTCTACAACCACCTAAAAGGAAGCGATGCCCACACATTCCACTACAAAGCCCTCACCTACAGAGAGATGAACCTAGAGAAGAGTGCACTCAGTCAGCTGGTTCTGGGACTCTGTTCACAAACACAAACAGACCCCACAGAGCCCCAGGACAGAAACACATTTAGACCCAACCAAATTGTGAGAAAGCAAAAAGATAACTATTTGACACACTGGAAAGAATCAACCAAAAACCAGAGCAAATTGGAATGCTATCTGGCCCTAAACAGAGAGTACACAGTGGCAGAATACCTGACCCCTGTGACTGACCTCAAATTAAGAAAATCCTTGACTATGTACAGACTCAGTGAGCATAGCCTTGCTATTGAGAGAAGACAGACTATGTGCCCACTGTCCACAAAATGAAGTGGAAATTAAGCTACATTTCCTAACCTCCTGCCAAATGTATGACCACATTAGAGACACATATTTCCCACAGATCACACAGACCCACAAATAATTTGAAAACAAATCAAACATTGATAAACTCCAATATCTGTTAGCAGCAAGACTACTTGGCCCGTTGCCATGAGAAAATGGCAACCAGTGGAGCACAAACAACATTGTAAATACAACCTATATTTATCTGTTTATTTATTTTCCCTTTCACACTTCAACTATTTGCACATTGTTACAACACTGTACATAGCCAATAATATAACATTTGAAATGTCTTTATTCTTTTAAAACTTTTGTGAGTGTAATGTTTACTGATTGTTTATTTCCCTGGTTTATTGTCTATTCCATTTGCTTTGGCAATGTAAACATGTTTCCCATGCCAATAAAGCCATTTGAATTGAATTGAGAGGGAAGGAGAGGCAGAGAGAATGTGGAAGATAAGTGGAGAAGGCCTCGGAGACCATGGTGGTAGAGAGAGAGAATGTATCTCTGTTCTTCTCAGTTGGTTGTTATGACCTTTCTATTACAATGCTTCATTCCTTAGTGGAACATTCACAATTCACAGCCAGAGGTAGATATGTTAGGCAGTTTGAGCCAAATGAGGAGCGTGGGGACGCTGTACATTTCCAAAAAATCAACAACACAAATTGGACCATACAACACAAAACGAGACCACTTAATGTACCTAGCTAACTCCCCCCACTGTGAGGGAATAGACAGCAATTTCAAACAACACACACACACACGCTTCAATGTAAAGTAAAACTAAAACGCCAGCTATTAAACGGCTGTCTGTCAGACCTTATCATCACAGAAGGGAGAAAGCCAAGGGATCCCTTGTGCGCGCCATCCGTGTGCAGTAATTCTACAGATCATTTGCCCTGATTGATGGTAAGTGTATGCAGGCCTGATGAATGGATAGCAGAGCTATGGCGCTTCCCTATCGCTGACCCAGATCAGGGGTTATAACTCACATCCGGGCGCCGGCATCACAGTGAAATTGAAAGGTCACAGCTTTATTGGAATGTGTCAAGAGGATGGGAGATTGATAGAGATTGATAAGAACAATACTTTCTTAATTCTGTCAGTTAGTTTAGAATTTGCAATATTCCAAATGGATATGTTATGCCGCTCTGCTTGCTCTCTGTGCTCTGTGGTAAATTTGGTAACCTGAGGCTTCCGTAGTTTGATGGGAGTATGTTCATGTTTAATGATGATGATGCATAATCTGTCCACCATATGAACGTCATGCTCTTGACCTTGCTACTTCAAGTCAATTTGACATCATTCAAATGTGACTTTACAATATTAATATGTGGTTTATAAATATTCCATACACATTCAGAATGTAATGTATGTTAGCGCAAATTTATACAAACTAGATATATCCCATGGGCAAAATACTCACAGGTAGGTAACATTTACATCTATTCTATATCTATTCTATATCTATCCTATATCTATCCTATATCTATATTCATATCTATTCTATATCTATACTATATTAATTCTATATATATCCTATATATATCCTCTATCTGTCCTACATCTGTCCTACATCAATTATACATCTATCCTATATCTATCCTATATCTATCCTATAGCTATACTATACTATGCAATAGCTACCTATCTCTATTCTATATCTACCTATATCTATTCTATATCTATTCTATATCTAAGCTATATCTATGCTATATCTATTCTATATCTATTCTATAGCTATGCTGCATCTATTCTATATCTATCCTATATCAAATCAAATGTTATTTGTCACATACAGATGTTATAAGGGTGTAGCGAAGTGCTTGTGCTTCTAGCTCCGACAGTGCAGTAATATCTAACAAGTAATATCTAACAATTTCACAACATATACCCAATACACACAAAACTAGTAAGGAATGGAATTTAAGAATATATACAGTGGGGAAAAAAAGTCTTTAGTCAGCCACCAATTGTGCAAGTTCTCCCACTTAAAAAGATGAGAGAGGCCTGTAATTTTCATCATAGGTACACGTCAACTATGACAGACAAAATTAGATATTTTTTCTCCAGAAAATCACATTGTAGGATTTTTAATGAATTTATTTGCAAATGATGGTGGAAAATAAGTATTTGGTCAATAACAAAAGTTTCTCAATACTTTGTTATATACCCTTTGTTGGCAATGACACAGGTCAAACGTTTTCTGTAAGTCTTCACAAGGTTTTCACACACTGTTGCTGGTATTTTGGCCCATTCCTCCATGCAGATCTCCTCTAGAGCAGTGATGTTTTGGGGCTGTCGCTGGGCAACACGGACTTTCAACTCCCTCCAAAGATTTTCTATGGGGTTGAGATCTGGAGACTGGCTAGGCCACTCCAGGACCTTGAAATGCTTCTTACGGCCACTCCTTCGTTGCCCGGGCGGTGTGTTTGGGATCATTGTCATGCTGAAAGACCCAGCCACGTTTCATCTTCAATGCCCTTGCTGATGGAAGCAGGTTTTCACTCAAAATCTCCACGATACATGGCCCCATTCATTTCTTTCCTTTACACGGATCAGTCGTCCTGGTCCCTTTGCAGAAAAACAGCCCCAAAGCATGATGTTTCCACCCCCATGCTTCACAGTAGGTATGGTGTTCTTTGGATGCAACTCTGCATTCTTTGTCCTCCAAACACGGACGAGTTGAGTTTTTACCAAAAAGTTATATTTTGGTTTCATCTGACCATATGACATTCTCCCAATCCTCTTCTGGATCATCCAAATGCACTCTAGCAAACTTCAGACGGGCCTGGACATGTACTGGCTTAAGCAGGGGGACACGTCTGGCACTGCAGGATTTGAGTCCCTGGCGGCGTAGTGTGTTACTGATGGTAGGCTTTGTTACTTTGGTCCCAGCTCTCTGCAGGTCATTCACTAGGTCCCCCCGTGTGGTTCTGGGATTTTTGCTCACCGTTCTTGTGATCACTTTGACCCCACGGGGTGAGATTTTGCGTGGAGCCCCCAGATCGAGGGGAGATTATCAGTGGTCTTGTATGTCTTCCATTTCCTAATAATTGCTCCCACAGTTGATTTCTTCAAACCAAGCTGCTTACCTATTGCAGATTCAGTCTTCCCAGCCTGGTGCAGGTCTACAATTTTGTTTCTGGTGTCCTTTAACAGCTCGTTGGTCTTGGCCATAGTGGAGTTTGGAGTGTGACTGTTTGAGGTTGTGGACAGGTGTCTTTTATACTGATAACAAGTTCAAACAGGTGCCATTAACACAGGTAACGAGTGGAGGACAGAGGAGCCTCTTAAAGAAGAAGTTACAGGTCTGTGAGAGCCAGAAATCTTGCTTGTTTGTAGGTGACCAAATACTTATTTTCCACCATAATTTGCAAATAAATTCATTAAAAATCCTACAATGTGATTTTCTGGAATTTTTTCCTCAATTTGTCTGTCATAGTTGACGTGTACCTATGATGAAAATTACAGGCCTCTCTCATCTTTTTTAAGTGGGAGAACTTGCAAATACTTTTTTTTCCCCACTGTACATATATGGACAAGCAATGACAGAGCGGCATGGACTAAGATACAGTAGACTATTATAGATTAGAATGCAGTATATACATATGAGATGAGTAGTGCAAGATATGTAAACATTATTAAAGTGACTAGTGTTCCATTTCTTAAAGTGGCCAGTGATTTCAATAGGCAGCAGCAGCCTCTAATGTGCTAGTGATGGCTATTTAACAGTCTGATGGCCTTGAGATAGAACTTGTTTTTCATTCTCTCGGTCCCAGCTTTGATGCACCTGTACTGACCCTGCCTTCTGGATGATAGAGGGGCGAACAGGCAGTGGCTCGGGGGGTTGATGTCCTTGATTATCTTTTTGGCCTTCCTGTGACATCGGGTGCTGTATGTGTCTTGGAGGGCGGGTAGTTTGCCCCCGGTAATGCGTTCGGCAGACCGCACCACCCTCTGGAGAGCCCTGCGGTTGCGGGCGGTGCAGTTGCCGTACCAGGCGGTGATACATCTATGCTATATCTATGCTATATCTATTCTATATTAATCCTATATCTACTCAATATCTATCCTATATCTATTCTATATCTATTCTATATCTCCTCTATCTGTCCTCTATCTGTCCTCTATCTGTCCTCTATCTGTCCTCTATCTGTCCTATATCTGTCCTCTATCTGTCCTATATCTATTCTATATATATTCTATATCTATACTATACTATGCAATAGCTATCATATATCTAAGCTACATATATTCTACATCTATTCTATATATATTCTGTATCTATTCTGTATCTATCCTATATATATGCTATATATATTCTATATCTATTCTATATCTATACTATGCTATATCTATCCTATCTCTATTCTATATCTATATGTATATTCTATATCTATGCTATATCTATTCAATATCTATCCTATATCTAGCTATATCTGAGCTATATCTATTCTACATCTATTCTATATATTCTATATCTATGCTATATCTATTCTATATCTAGTCTATATCTATAATACACTGCTCAAAAAAAATTAAAGGGAACACTAAAATAACACATCCTAGATCTGAATGAATGAAATAATCTTATTAAATACTTTTTTCTTTACATAGTTGAATGTGCTGACAACAAAATCACACAAAAAATTATCAATGGAAATCAAATGTATCAACCCATGGAGGTCTGGATTTGGAGTCACCCTCAAAATTAAAGTGGAAAACCACACTACAGGCTGATCCAACTTTGATGTAATGTCCTTAAAACAAGTCAAAATGAGGCTCAGTAGTGTGTGGCCTCCACGTGCCTGTATGACCTCCCTACAACGCCTGGGCATGCTCCTGGACAGTCTGTGGTGCAACGTGGCGTTGGTGGATGGAGCGAGACATGATGTCCCAGATGTGCTCAATTGGATTCAGGTCTGGGGAACGGGTGGGCCAGTCCATAGCATCAATGCCTTCCTCTTGCAGGAACTGCTGACACACTCCAGCCACATGAGGTCTAGCATTGTCTTGCATTAGGAGGAACCCAGGGCCAACCGCACCCAGCATATGGTCTCACAAGGGGTCTGAGGATCTCATCTCGGTACCTAATGGCAGTCAGGCTACCTCTGGCGAGCACATGGAGGGCTGTGCGGCCCCCCAAAGAAATGCCACCCCACACCATGACTGACCCACCGCCAAACCGGTCATGGTGGAGGATGTTGCAGGCAGCAGAAAGTTCTCCACGGCGTCTCCAGACTCTTTCACGTCTGTCACATGTGCTCAGTGTGAACCTGCTTTCATCTGTGAAGAGCACAGGGCGCCAGTGGCGAATTTGCCAATCTTGGTGTTCTCTGGCAAATGCCAAACGTCCTGCACGGTGTTGGGCTGTAAGCACAACCCCCACCTGTGGACGTCGGGCCCTCATACCACCCTCATGGAGTCTGTTTCTGACCGTTTGAGCAGACACATGCACATTTGTGGCCTGCTGGAGGTCATTTTGCAGGGCTCTGGCAGTGCTCCTCCTGCTCCTCCTTGCACAAAGGCGGAGGTAGCGGTCCTGCTGCTGGGTTGTTGCCCTCCTACAGCCTCCTCCACGTCTCCTGATGTACTGGCCTGTCTCCTGGTAGCGCCTCCATGCTCTGGACACTACGCTGACAGACACAGCAAACCTTCTTGCCACAGCTCGCATTGATGTGCCAAGCTGGATGAGCTGCACTACCTGAGCTACTTGTGTGGGTTGTAGACTCCGTCTCATAATACCACTAGAGTGAAAGCACCGCCAGCATTCAAAAGTGACCAAAACATCAGCCAGGAAGCATAGGAACTGAGAACAGGTCTGTGGTCACCACCTGCAGAACCACTCCTTTATTGGGGGTGTCTTGCTAATTGCCTATAATTTCCACCTGTTGTCTATTTCATTTGCACAACAGCATGTGACATTTATTGTCAATCAGTGTTGCTTCCTAAGTGGACAGTTTGATTTCACAGAAGTGTGATTGACTTGGAGTTACATTGTGTTGTTTAAGTGTTCCCTTTATTTTTTTGAGCAGTGTATATATATATTCTATATCTATACTATATATATATATATTCTATATCTATCTATATCTATATATCCTATATCTATTCTATATCAATTCTATATCTATCCTACATCTATTCTATTTGAGATCCACTGTGAGCGAAAATTCAACCGTTTTATGAAGATAGAAACACACAGTTCAGTTAACCTAAAGAATTTCCAATGCATGTCATTCACATGTTTTTTAACTATATAGTTGATAGTATTGTTTATCAACTTTACTTAGACCTTTATTTTCCCCATACATCAAATGCTTTCGTATATTCAGAATGTTGTATGAGCGCTTGAAAAACCTCCAATTCAGCAAAGAAAGAGTAAACTTTTCCTTTGGCGTTTGGAGATGATTGCATATACAGTAAGCAAAAATAAGAGTGCCAAGCAATCACACATGCATGCACCTCCTCTCAAATTGGGAGCAGAGCTGCTTGTGAAATACCTCTCCAGCCCCCATTTCAATGTGAGGTGTGGTGGAGATGAGATGGGAGGCGAACATTAACAAAACTACTAAAACCCTCCACAGTGGCTAAATGAGGTGCCAGGGAGAGAGAGAGGTGAGTCGGCGGTGCGGTGCCATGATATGTGGAATAAATGATGGGGAGAGAGAGAGGTGAGGGGAGAGAGAAAGGAGAGGGGAGGGGAGAGAGAAAGGAGAGGGGAGGGGAGAGAGAGAAAGGAGAGATGAGGGGAGAGAGAGAAAGGAGAGGTGAGGGGAGAGAGAGAAAGGAGAGGTGAGGGGAGAGAGAGAAAGGAGAGATGAGGGGAGAGAGAGAAGGGAGAGGTGAGGGGAGATAGAAAAGGAGAGGGGAGGGGAGAGAGAGAAGGAGAGGTGAGGGGAGAGAGAGAAAGGAGAGGTGAGGGGAGAGAGAGAAGGGAGAGGGAGGGGAGAGAGAGAAAGGAGTGGAGGGGAGAGAGAAAGGGTGGGGGGAGGCTCAATGTGAGGTCTGTGAAGTGGAGTGAGGTCCCACACCTCTACCTACCCCCTACCCCCCGGTCATCCTACCCCCCACCCCCGTCCCACCTCCCTCCTACCTCCCTGCCATGCATCTCCCATTAATCCACACCTACACCTCTGACTCCCCCTCACCCTCACCACTACAGCTCCACACTGAGGCGGTCTGAAGTCTGGATGAGAAGGGTGTAATTTGGCAGAGGTGGCTAGATTATGCAGATGATCCAGTATAAACAGTTGAGTTTCTCTGCTCTGCAGCACCGGGAGAAAAAACTGACTGGGAGGACAAGAGAAAGAAGAAGAGGTGACAATGGTGTTTGTGTGTGCGTGTTTGTGTGTGTGTGTGTGTGTGGATGTGTGTCTGTGTCTGTGTGTGAGTGTGTGTGTGTGTGTGTGTGTATGTGTGTGTTCCTTCCTGTGTGTGTACATGAGAGAGATGTCAAGGCGGTGCTCCCAGCCCCAGTGCCAATGGTAATCCAGCTGATTAAACGTCTGTGGCGAGCTGCTCGGTGACAAAGAGATGCATTCTACGGGAAGGTGCAGACCTTGGCCCTATGTAAATAGGGAGTATTTGTATTCATTGGTTGGGAACTGAGGAGAACGGACAAAATAGTGAAATAGTCCCCCACGGGTGATTTTGACTAGTGAGGGCGCTTTTGAGGTGCTTCATGCCTCCAAATGAGGCTTTTTCTAACAGAATAAAGTTGCAGGTCCTCTTTTAATGCTTTTCAAAAGTTTATCTCCCTCGTCTCGTTGAGAAGTCGCTGAACTGTGCTCAGTGGTTTTGCTCTGGCGCGGAGGGAAGTGTTGACGAGATAACGATATGAAATGTAGATATTGTTTGAGATGCATATTTCCCCTTTCAGTACATCATATGTAATATATCCACAAATCAAAAGTCGGAGAACTCCCTAATTCAATTTCTACTTCTCTGCTTTTTCTCATTTTGAGTCTGTTGGGATATTTGGAGAGCTCAGTTGAAACAGGCATTACTATTTTTGCCATAATGTTTTATAATACTCCTATTTTTTTATTCATTGTTTATTCAGAAGGTGCTCGCTCGGCTAGGGCTCAACCCCTTTTTAACGAGGTGGGGGAGTCTGCTGTCTGTAATTTGAAGAATACATCAGCATAAGGATACTAATATTTAGAAGCAGTCGTTCTCACTTCTAGACTCGAGAGAGCAGAGTTGCATGGGAAAGACTGATCATTTGTGTGAATGCTGTACTCAAGAGTGTTCTACTCATGAAAGAAAACTAATGGGCTCTTTTCGCCAACTCTCCAAACATTAAATATGAATCTGAAGCTCTTTTTGCCAACTGTAAATTGTCAGTGAAAGGTTATTTCATGCTTATATAAATGTTAGATAATTAGTCAATAGTTTTGGGCTAAACTGCATTTTTATTTGTCATTTAACTTTTTATTTATTATCAAAACAAATCATGAATTCTTGTTTAATTCCAAATTGCAGATAATCATTCAAATGTACACGTGCCAGTGTACAACATGTTGAGATTCTTTGCCATCTATATTAGAACAAGCTCACAGGCAACATTAATGTATATCAATCTAAAATAAATGCTTGGGGCTGTAATACAAATTAGAATTCATAATGTACATGACTGGAATCTTTGGATGTGAATGAGGTCATATTTCTTTTGAAAACTATAAATGTTTAGTGTTAGTACTGTATTATAAATAATATACATTATGTGTTTGTCATGAGCCCTCTCACTCCACCGGGTTACCACCTTAATTTGCTTCCACTCTGCTCACCTCCCTCTCTCTACTCAGCCTAACTAGCTCCACCTGTCCCTGCTCTGCTCGGCTCTAATTACTCTGCCAGCTGCGCTGCATTACCCACTAACCTCTCCCAGTATTTAAGGCCCTGTCTTTCAGCTCTCCGGTGTCAGATCGTCTGCAAAGCTCACACCCGGAACCTGTTTGCTCGCAGCTTCTGGCTCACCCTGGTTTTGTGACCCCGGACCTGCCTGTTTTTTGGATACTCTTCTGCCTCAGGAGATCCAGACCTGCTTCTGCCATTACGACTCCTGACTACTCTTCAATCCCGGTAACTCTGACCAGCCTTCTGCCTTGCTACTACGTATTTTGGATTTCCCTTGAACTGTACTGCTGCCTGGTTTCATTCCGCCCTGTTGTGTCTGTGTCTCCCCCAGGACTTCTGGACCACCCACCACCGGCTTCATAGGACGCATCGCTGCCACTGGGGGGGGCACAGACCCAGCGCATTGGACCTGTTACCCCTGGAGCCTTCATTCACTCCCTACTTCCCTTTTCCCTTAAGTTTAATAAACTTTCTGGTGTGACGCAATTGTGGTCCTCTGGTCGTCTGTCTGAACCGTGACAGTACGATCTGACCATTATGGACTCAGCGCACACTTTCCCCGACATGGAAACCGATGAGCATGAGCAGCAGTTCCAGCAGCAGCAACAACAACTCGCCATGATCATTCAACTCCTCACCAACCTTACCCCAGCCAGTCTGCCCACCAGCCCAGCCCCCGAGTTACCTGTCCCGGTCATTGCAGCCGCTGCTCCGGAACCCAAGATTGGAAACCCGAGCGGTTCAACGGCGATTCAACCCAGGTCCGGCCATTCCTGACTAGCTGCCGACTTCAGTTCTCCTTGCAGCCAAGGACCTTCGCCACGGAGGGGCTAAAGTTGGGTATGCCATCACTCACCTGACGGGCCGAGCTCGACTCTGGGGAACAGCAGAGTTCGAACGTCAAACCCCCGCATGTGCAACCTTCGACCTGTTTGCTGAGGAGATGCTGAAGGTGTTTGACCTGGATTCACCCACCGCAGAGGCGTCTCGTGAACTGTTCAGTATTCGACAAGGCAGACGTACAGTCGCAGACCATTCCATCGACTTCCGAACCCTGGCTAGACGAAGTTCTTGGAACACACCATCGTTGGTGGACGCGTTCTTCCATAGTTTGGCTGACTATATCAAGGGACGAGTTGGTCTCCCATGAACTGCCTTCCACTCTTGATGAAGCCATCGCACTGACTGTCAGGATCGACAGAAGGATACAGACCCGTCGTCGTGAGAGGGGGCGCCAAGGTCCACCTACTACCGGCATTCGGAGAGATCCGACTGGGCTCCTGTCATCTACTGCCACTCACCCAGGTCAGCTTGATCAGTCTGAGCCTATGGAGATTGGGCGAGCCTCCCTCACCCCTGCAGAGCGCCAGCGCCGCTTCACCTCAAACCTCTGCCTCTATTGTGGAGGTGATGGACATCGTGTGGTAACCTGCCCTTTAAAGGGCCGAAGCTCACCGGGCGTAGGGGAGTCCGGTTGAGTTCAATGACCATCCAGTCCTCCGACCGCAAAACCCCTGCTGCAAGTTCACCTCCGCCTCTCTGACTCAACTCACACCCTGGCTGCTCTGGTGGATTCTGGCGCCGAAGCCAACATAATGGACATCAAGCTGGCACGCCAACTGGGACTGGAGAACCTCCGTTTGACACCTCCTGTTCCTGCCCGGGCACTGGACGGACACTTACTCGGATCGGTCACTCATGTCACGGCCCCGGTCTCGATGGGTCTGTCCGGAAACCATCAAGAAACTATCCAGTTTCACCTGCTCCCCCTCTCCAGGCCAACCCCTCATCCTGGGTTACCCATGGCTCCGCCCTGCACAACCCTCAGCTCGACTGGGTGACCGGGGTGATCAGGGAGTGGGGAGAGGACTGCCACCGAACCTGCCTGCTTGCTGCCGCACTACCCCCTCGGCCAGTACCTACTAACTCCGCTCCTGACCTCTCCAATGTCCCAGAATGCTACCATGGTCTCAGAGAGGTGTTTAACAAAGCAAGAGCCACATCTCTGCCCCCCTCACCGACCGTACGACTGTGCCATCGACCTCCTCCCTGGAACAGCTCCTCCAAGGGGTCGTCTTTATTCGTTGTCTGCTCCTGAAAGAAAGTCCATGGAGGACTACATCAATGGCTCTCTGTCCGCAGGATTAATCCGTTCATCTTCATCTCCTGCTGGTGCTGGCTTCTTCTTTGTGGGGAAGAAGGACGGATCTCTTCGCCCCTGCATCGACTACAGGGGACTCAACGACATCACAGTGAAAAACCGTTACCCTCTGCCTCTGCTCACCTCTGCTTTTGAGTTGCTCCAGGGAGCCACTGTTTTTACCAAGTTGGATCTCAGAAACGCTTACCACCTAGTGCGGATCCGGGAGGGAGATGAATGGAAAACCGCATTCAATACACCAACAGGCCACTACGAGTATCTGGTTATGCCTTTTGGCCTCACCAATGCTCCTGCTGTGTTCCAGGCTCTAGTGAATGATGTACTGCGGGACATGTTAAACAAGTTTGTCTTCGTTTACCTGGATGACATCTTAATTTACTCCAGAAACCTGTCTGAACACACCCGCCATGTCCAGCAAGTCCTTCATCGTCTTCTGGAGAATTCCCTCTACGCCAAGGCAGAGAAATGTGAGTTTCACGTCAAGACAGTGGCCTTCCTGGGGTACATAGTGGCAGAAGGAAGTATCCAAATGGATCCTGCCAAAGTATCAGCAGTCACTTCATGGCCAGTTCCGGAGAACAGAAAGAAGCTGCAACAGTTTCTGGGGTTTGCTAACTTCTATAGGAAGTTTATCCGGAACTACAGTACCGTTGCTGCCCCTCTCACTGCTCTAACCAGCACCAAGCAACCCTTCACCTGGACCCCAGCAGCCGACAAAGCCTTCAGTACCCTCAAGGTGAGGTTCACCTCCGCTCCCATCCTCCAGATGCCTGATGTGGACCCGGCAATTCATTGTGGAGGTGGACGCCTCGGATGTGGGAGTTGGTGCTGTGATTTCTCAGTGGGCTGCGGAGGATAGGAAGCTCCATCCCTGTGCCTTTTTCTCACGTCGGTTGTCCCCCTCTGAGTGCAATTACGACATAGGGAACCGTGAGCTGCTGGCTGTGAAACTTGCCTTGGAGGAGTGGCGTCACTGGCTGGAGGGGTCCACCATTCCATTTCTCGTTTGGACCGATCATAAGAACTTGGAGTACATCCGCACGGCCAAACGGTTGAACTCCAGGCAGTCCCGCTGGGCCCTGTTCTTCACCAGGTTTAATTTCACTCTGTCATACCGGCCTGGATCACGCAACACCAAGCCAGACGCCCTCTCCCGTCAATTCCAGAAGGATGACACCCCCTCCAAGGACCCTGTGTCGATTCTGCCAAGTCCCTGCATCGTTGCAGCTCTGACCTGGGCTGTTGAGGAACAGGTGCTGGAGGCTCTCCGTAACCAGCCAGGTCCCAGCACTTGCCCAGCTGACCGCCTTTTTGTCCCCCGAAGACCTGAGGTCCCAGGTCATTCAGTGGGGACATGACTCCCGCCTAGCTTGTCACCCTGGCTCCACCCGCACTTACAACCTGCTCGCCCAGAGGTTCTGGTGGCCCTCTCTGAGGAAGGATGTACGGGAATTCGTCCAAGCCTGCCCCATCTGCAACCAACACAAGTCGTCCTGCCAGCCCCCAGCCGGATTGCTGCAGCCCCTGCCTGTGCCCAGACGTCCCTGGTCTCACATCGCCCTTGACTTTGTCACGGGGCTGCCCCCCTTCAAGTGGCATGACCGTCATTCTCACCATCGTTGACCGTTTCAGCAAGATGGCACACTTCATTCCCCTCCCCAAGCTCCCAACCGCCAAGGAGACCGCCCAGGTGGTCCTGGAACACGTCTTCCGGATCCACGGACTGCCAAGGGATGTTGTTTCTGACCATGGTCCACAATTCTCCTCCGCTTTTTGGAAGGAGTTCTGTCACCTGCTGGGAGCCACAGTCAGTCTGACTTCCGGATTCCATCCCCAATCCAATGGGCAGTCAGAGCGGGCTAATCAGGAGCTCGAGAAGGCACTGCGATGCATGACTTCACGCAACCCCCACTCCTGGTCGCAGCAATTGACATGGGTAGAGTACGCACACAATTCTCT
The DNA here is from genome assembly GCF_020615455.1 of Coregonus clupeaformis. Taxonomy (NCBI): domain Eukaryota; kingdom Metazoa; phylum Chordata; class Actinopteri; order Salmoniformes; family Salmonidae; genus Coregonus; species Coregonus clupeaformis. The sequence continues at coordinate 120,724 of NW_025534788.1, forward strand.
GACCTGCTCTGCCATCGGTATGTCCCCCTTTCCAATGTGTTTATGGATACCAGCCTCCTCTATTTGCCAGCCAGGAGGAGGAGGTTACTTGCCCATCTGCACTTGCTTTTGCCCGTCGATGTCGCCGCACCTGGTCACAAGCCCGAGCCACACTCCTCAGGTCCGTTTGCCAGCTACACTACCGGGGCCAACCGTCGGAGAATTCCTGCTCCCACCTACCATGTTGGTCAAAGGGTGTGGTTGTCATCGAAGAACCTGCCACTCAGGGTGGAGTCGCAGAAGCTGGCACCTCGGTTCATTGGCCCATTCCCTATCATAAGAGTGATTAGCCCAACTGCTGTCCGGCTCCAACTGCCTAATTCCCTGAGGGTGCACCCCACTTTCCATGTGTCTAAGATTAAGCCCATCCATGAGAGTCCGCTGGTCCCTGCTGCGCCTGGTCCTCCTCCTCCACGGCTCGTCGATGGTGGTCTGGTTTACACCGTCCGCCGCCTGCTTCGGTCCAGACGGAGGGGTAGGGGTCTCCAGTACCTCATTGACTGGGAGGGCTATGGACCTGAGGAAAGGACCTGGGTGCCAGCTAGTCGGATTGTGGATAGGACTCTCATCACCGCTTTCCACCAACGGCATCCTGATCAACCTGCAATCCGTAGGGGCCGCCCCAGAGGGGTCCCTAACCGTCCGGCCCGCTCGGCTTCCTGTCCTGTGCCTGATCCTGTCTCGGGACCTGTCCCATCTCCCGACCACGGCCCTCCGGCTTCCTCCGAGGATGAGGACGTTCACTCGGACCGTTCGGAGGAGTTCTAGCCCTCCTCCGGCTCCCCTCCTCCCGCCCGGCGTGGTGTTGCTCTTGGGACTTCTGGGGCCGTCCCTTGGGGGGGTTCTGTCATGAGCCCTCTCACTCCACCGGGTTACCACCTTAATTTGCTTCCACTCTGCTCACCTCCCTCTCTCTACTCAGCCTAACTAGCTCCACCTGTCCCTGCTCTGCTCGGCTCTAATTACTCTGCCAGCTGCGCTGCATTACCCACTAACCTCTCCCAGTATTTAAGGCCCTGTCTTTCAGCTCTCCGGTGTCAGATCGTCTGCAAAGCTCACACCGGAACCTGTTTGCTCGCGCTTCTGGCTCACCCTGGTTTTGTGACCCCGGACCTGCCTGTTTTTTGGATACTCTTCTGCCTCAGGAGATCCAGACCTGCTTCTGCCATTACGACTCCTGACTACTCTTCAATCCCGGTAACTCTGACCAGCCTTCTGCCTTGCTACTACGTATTTTGGATTTCCCTTGAACTGTACTGCTGCCTGGTTTCATTCCGCCCTGTTGTGTCTGTGTCTCCCCCCCCCCAGGACTTCTGGACCACCCACCACCGGCTTCATAGGACGCATCGCTGCCACTGGGGGGGGCACAGACCCAGCGCATTGGACGGGATCCCTGTTACCCCTGGAGCCTTCATTCACTCCCTACTTCCCTTTTCCCTTAAGTTTAATAAACTTTCTGGTGTGACGCAATTGTGGTCCTCTGGTCGTCTGTCTGAACCGTGACAGTGTTCTCAGTATTTGTGTTTAGTGAAACAGATATACAATTACAGACAAAAATTCATATCGTTTGTAGGTATGTCTGGGGTTTGCTTGTAAATTAGGTTTTTATATATTTGCCTGGTTAAATAACTCAACCTATCCTGAGGGATGTAGATTGAATACATTTACTCTGTAATAATTTATTAGAGGGACTATACATTTCCAAACATGTTGATATTGCCAACTAATTAGAATACATTTGGTGCTTCACATACATTATATCAAATCTGCAAAATCTTGTCAATATTCACACACGTGTGGACACACGCAGACGCGCACACACACACACACACACACACACCAACACACAAACACACAAACACACAAACACACAAACACACACACACACACACTGGTGGTTGCAAACACACTTTAACAAGAGGCAGTCACATTGCAATGGCATAGCCAGAAGAGGACTGGCCACCCCTCAGAGCCTCATTCCTCTCTAGGTTTCTTCCTAGGTTCCTGCCTTTCCACTGAGTTTTTCCTAGCCGCTGTGGTTCTACTTCTGCATCGCTTGCTCTTTGGGGTTTTAGTCTGGGTTCTGTATAAGCACTTTGTGACAACTGCTGATGTAAAAAGGGCTTTATAAATACATTTTATTGAGATTTGATTGAGAGGCATTTAGAGATTATTACAGTTTTATTCAATCACTTTGGAAAGAAATTCTGATGTAAGTGGTATATTTTAAAAACTCTAAGTAGTTTAACATGTCTTTCACCCCTTAGTCATTCATGCAAAAGTTTTCTGTGAAATACCATGAGAAAATTTTGCTTAGTCACCAATACATCAGAAAATGATAGGCTCACCATTTAGTGATTTTAACTACCATTAAATCCAATAGCAAAAAATACAAGATACACATTTCAAAATGTTCTTTTTGAAGTGTTGAATAGAGAGAATAGTAGATGGTAAATATCATTTTAAATATCATTGTAATTATCATTTTCCATACAGTATTTTACTATAAATTGACATGCATTTTTTTTAAAATCCAATGGCAGGTTATGAGCATGTTGAGAAATATGTCAGTCATACTGTTTCATTATCCTTATACAACACATACATAGGACAAATCATTAGAAATAGGGGTATTATAAAGCAGTTGGCTACCATGAAAACCTACCAGCTCTCACAGTCTCACTTCAGAATTAGACATTCATCCATGTTTCTCAAACATCACATTTTGAAGTTGTTCCAAACGTCTAATTTTGAAGTGTTTAAGGTTAAGTTTAGGCATTAACTCCGAATTTTTAAGATTAGGGTTAAGTTCAGGCATTACCTACACATTATTAAAGGAAAATTCCACGTTCAAAACTATCTTTTGGTATTTATGAAACAAATACCAAAAGATAGTTTTTGGGTGGAGTTTTCCTTTAAAGATTTGTAGTTAATGCCTGAACTTAACCCTAGTCCTTTCAAATTACCGAAATCATCCCTGTATGATGCATTTTGCATCATATGATGCTGCGTTTTGGATTTCTGTATTTTGAACGTTACAAATCTTGAAAACTTGATTGCTGACAAGCAAAACATTTTGGGACTATATCAACAATGGACTAATGAAACAAATACTAGTTTGGGTGGAGTTTTCCTTAACATTAAGGTAAGGGTTAAGGTTTGGGACAGGTTTAAAACAAAAAATATTAAAAACAACTTTCTATCACTGGATTCAAACTTGCAACCTTTGGAATCAGAGGCAGATACTTACGACTATTCACCATCCCCATCCACAACACCCTAGCAAAACCAAAACCTTCTTGAACGTAACAGCGCTCACTATTGCTCCTAGTGGCCGGATTCCACTCATCTCCCGACTTCCTCAGACATGGATGGACGTCGAATACTGACTTTTATCACGGGTGACCTGGCTGGTAAAAACGTAGCAAGGTATTGTATGCCATTTCTGCCCCATGCAACATTGTACAATATCACCTTTTCTGTGTGACTTGCCAGGTAATACAGTGTCGCCTGTCTCTCTGCTTGAAATTCATAAGCTTACGGTGTATCAATTAAATTCATATAATGAGTGGAATATATTGTTATATGCAACCCAAAATTGTAGCACATATAGTGCCTCTTTCCACTTTGTCTTATTGAAGTACACTGGCTGATGGAGAATGATGATGTAGTATTTACAGACACATCCATATAATTTGTTTTACCTTACAACATAAATTGATGTCAAATTGGTACATTTCTGAGGTAAAAATATATAATTTTACAGTGCTCAGTAGTTGTCCAACAAAATACGTTAACTAGGCACTACATCATTTTGGTTCAGTAGTTAACTGTTTTGAGCAGCTTGATTAAGTGATAGTTCAATGTTTTGTTAACAAATTACAAGAGAATCACATACACATTTAAGTGAATATTGCATTTTGAAAAAAGATACATATATTGAATATCTATCCAAATTGAAAGAGTGATTTGGTGCAGTGAACAAGTGACTTTGTGAATTTGTTTGTTGTACTCAGTCAATTGAAAATGTGCTTAGAGTTTTGAAACATTAGCCATATTGATGATCTGTTTAGATTGTTGTGCTTAGAGTTGTGAAAATGTACCACATACTTGTGAAACTTTCACCAAAGTGATTGAAAAAACTGTATTGTTGTTGTTGTGGTTGTTGTTGTTGTGGTTGTGGTTGTGGTTGTTGTTGTGGTTGTTGTTGTTGTTGTTGTGGTTGTTGTGGTGGTTGTTGTGGTTGTGGTTGTTGTTATGGCTGTGGTTGTTGTTGTTGTTGTTGTTGTTGTTGTTGTGGCATTGGTTGTTGTGATTATTGCAGATTTCTTTATTGTTTTAATAATAGAAACTTGGTTGATATGTTGTCTTCCTCTTTTATCCGACTGTGTGTGTGTGTGTGTGTATGTGTGTGTGTGTGTGTGTGTGTGCATGTGTGTGTGTGTGTTTGGGGAGTAGGAGTGAGGTCTAAAAGGTTGTGTTCAGGTACAGTATTATTAATGTGTTCCTATTGATCAGCCCAGAAGAGGTGGTGTGGTGAGGGAGACCAACCTACTGCCTGCAGCCTCCCCACAGCGCTACAGGGCAATATGTTATGCTGTTTTACCACATCATGTACTACTACTGATTCCCCTCCTGCCTCCCAAGATGTGGGGTTGGGGGTGGAGGGGTGAGGGAGGGGGGTCTGACTGTGTGTCTGTTGTGTGTGTGTGGGTGTGTTGGGAAAGTGTGAAGTATGTGTTCAACAAGGATCACCTGCAGGTTTCTTGGTGGTGGAAGTGGCACAAAGCTTGAATTATTTACCGAAACACATACACTTTCCAACTCTGGTGTCCTCAGATCAATTTCTGTGGCAAAGAAACCAAATCATGGTTGGATTCCCACAGTTTTGGATTGCAAAGGTTTGCTGCTTTTATATAAAATCGAGCAATGGTCATACATTAAGATCTGCAATCAGAATTGATGCAACTATCGCAATGAGCACAACCAACTCTGGAGCCTATCTGAAAATACATCTGTCTTCTAGCTGTATCGAATATATTCCATTCCAATCAAAGTGTCAATGAAATCCTTTTGACTTGTGTATTTAATTGCATGCCATCTATCAATAATGCTAATAACTCATGATAAATGAAAGCACATCTGCGGCGGAAAAGATTCCTATTCAACACGATAATACAACCGTGTGTGTGTGCATTTTAACGAATCACACACATTTACCCCTGAGCCTGACAAATCTAAAAATGTCAACATTACACCATTACCCATTAGCGTTACCTGAAAAACGACAACTGCTTATTGGAAAGGACCTGCAGTATAGACCTACTACAGTCCACAGCTCCTAGCCTGGGGATTCATCATTAAAATCACATGGGACAGCTGTTAAACTTTCCCCAGAGCACCTTCTCCCACTCTGACACTCATCACCCTGAGCACAGCCTGAATAATGCTGGTCACTTACAGTAGAGTATGTGGAGCTTGACTTGTCACAGCCAATGCCTGCCTGCCTTTGGTGAACTCCTAATAGTGGCATATGGAGATGATATTTGTCAGCCTTGCCATCTCCAGTCCTCTCACCTGTCACACCACGACTGAAGTTGTAGTCGTCAATCTTCCCACGTCCCCTCCACCTCTCTACAGTCAAGAGCTGTCAGGCTGGCTTTCCTACAACGGGGGAGGATGCTTTACACTCTGCTCACCACACACACACACACATGTGGACGAGTTGACACACACACCACTCTCCCTCCAATGCTCAAGCTGTGGGGCTAGAGGAGGAGGAGGAGGAGGACAGGGAGGGCCTCTCTCTCTCTGTGAACTCCAAAGTCCTTCCAGCGATGGATGTCACCCTGGTGGAGCCCCCGGGGGAGACCGTGAGGTAGACCTCCAGCATCTGTCAGGAGGCCATCTCTCTCTCTCTCTCTCTCTCTCTCTCTCTCTCTCTCTCTCCTGGGGCAGTGTCATCTCTTACTTCCCCATCACTACCTTTTTCTTTCTCTCCAGACTGGGCCTGTCACTCTCTCATCTCCCAGTTCATTACCTGGGTTGTGGCGTGTGACATTGACAGCTCCCCCCAGTGTATCAATGACAGTGGGGGTATAGGGGGAATAGGGGAATCTTAACGAAGGCCTCACGGCCCTCACCACTCCTGGTCACCAGTGGAACTATTCTACTCTAAAGGAGAGGCTCCTCACACACATATTCACCATATATGGCATGTATAGTTTCACTGCATGTCGCATTCAGTATACTAACTGTCAATCTTCTCACCCTTTTTGGACGTAGCAACAAGTAATTCCCCCTCCACAGTCAATGTTTCCTTCCTCGATGCTAACGCTAAATAACTGTTCTTTCTTTCTCATCCCTCTCTCTCATCCCTCTTTCCTCTCATCTTTCTCTTCTCCTGCCAATACAGTGTGTCTGGCTTGGGCGACCTCTCCTTCTCGTCCTCTTTCTCTCTGTCTGTCTCTCCCTCTGTCAGGCTGTCTGCCTCTGATAGATCTGTCAGTCACCGCTGGACTAAACCCAGCCAGACGTCGCTCAGTCAGGTGTGAACAAAACAACAGCACAATACCATGGTATCTACAGGACAGCTCAGAGTTAGACAGTACCACACCATTCAACATCATGCAGTGAGGTCTGGAAGACTACTGCATTATGACAACACACCACTATGTATATAATATTATATTCTTTTAAACTATACAGTCATACAGTATCTGTTGACCAATTTGCAGTCAGTGCTCTACATGTTCTACAGGTGTAGGATCTTAATTTGTTCTCTTTTGTTGCTGCCGATTTTCCAGGAAATGCAGATGAGCTTCAGGATTTACATAATTTCACTGAAAACACACACTAACACACGGTTATATTAACAGTAGCCAATTGCACTTTTCATGTAGCCTACTTTTGTCCAGCTAATAGCCCAACCACTGATCAAGCAATATTATGGACTAAATGTTCAAATCATGTTGCTGCAGGATTATTTAGCTATGACAATACTGGTCAAATAAAGATCCTACACCTGTAGGTAAGGATTTAAGCTCAATAAGATGTGGTAGAATATGTTTACAATTCTGCTATACTATAATACTACTTTGTGACACTGGTTATCCTAATCCAAACGTGTTTACAAATATGTTAAAAACAGGAGGAGTGGTATCCATGTTGGATGTAACAGTTGATTTCAGGCTTTGGCTTTCGTCTAAATTCAAAGTTTAGATTCATGTTCGAGAATCCTCCCGAAAGGTATGGTATTCAATCATTTTGGGCGCTAACTGCAAATCGATTGTGTTCTCACCTGTCTAGTATTATGATGGGAGCATGCAGTCGAAGCCTAGCTATGGTGTCTGTCGGGAGGCAGTTATATTGCTTTACAATTACAGGGTCTGCCACTTGTCTAAACCTATTCATAAATTTAACAGCATAAAACTACTTTATTTCATCTCAGTGGGGTTATCGATGCCCTGGTGACTCCGACACTCCAACCCATTCAAAATTTAGTGTATTGACTGTATACATGAATAATGCAATATGCTGCAAACAGATGTTTCGTCAGACACTGTCTCGGCCCTAATTGATACAAACAGCTCCAAGATATTTTTGGTCCCATGGCTCTGTCTCTCTCTTTCTCTTTCTCATCCATCCATTTCAATTCTGGATTATTTGATCCTCCTCTATCCTGGCCTGGGACTCACGGCATTTTAAGAACGTGAAAATGAAATATAAAATAGATTCCTTGGTGAACGAGGTGCTAGAAATCAAGAGGGGGCGATTTAAAAGGGGAGGGATGGAGGGAGGGAAGGAAGGAAGGAAGGAAGGAGGGAGGAGAAATAGAAAGTGGAGGGAGATAAAAACAAACTGATGAAATTAGACCTTGAAATAAGACCTTTAGGGAGTATTTCTCTCTCTCGCTTTCTCCATCCCTCCCTTCCCCCCCTCTCATCACTTCTCATACTAAAAAATGGTGATGGCGAGGACTTGTGCCAGATATAAAAAAAGGGCCAGTGAATCAGCAGCAAATCAATGTTTACAGAGATCCATAGCAGGTCCACTTTTATGGCATGTAAGACGCGGTAATCCAACAGGGTGGCTGAATGGAGTGTTTGTGCCCTGTGTCCTCGGGGACCAGCTACTGCATAAAGCAGGGCAGGAAGAAAAGGCACAGCTGCTGTGATATCAGGACCATGAATAAACAGCAACATCACACAAACATGATCTGTGACCCCGATAAGCTATGATACTGTATGAGGTTTATGTAGTGTTTATTGGGTGTTTCTTGATGTCGCCATCTATATTACATTCAGAACAGGAGAGATTTTTTACTAATTGTGGGATTACCTAAATCAAACTGTTCTTAAAAACAGGGACATTTGATTCTGATGCAATAGTGAATGCATTCAATGTGAAGTGCAATCCACAATAAAATATTCCTATGCCACCTTGGCCTACTTCACTCATATCATGTGCAGTTTATTTTTGGCTTTAGTGTTTTTCTGCATTAATTTACCTTTTAGCCTTATATTGTGATTCGTAATGGTAAAAATAGGCTGACAGGGCAATGTCATCGCCGTCCTCTTAGTACTCAACTAGCCACTGCAGGATGACAAGACAGAGGAAAATAAGATACTGTCCTTCGGTCTTTAAACGGCTAATTATATCTTCCTACTAACATACTGAATACATTTTAGGATTCGCCTGGAAAGGAGCGAATAATATTAGCATCGCTTTATGCAGGTGCACACTTTGAATTGTCAAAAGGCTTATTTTTGTTATTGACTTTTGTTGTTTAGGCTCACGGTTGTTGATATTCAAGACTGTCAGTGGTGCCAGTGCCTGCTGCGTGTGCTGTCCCTACTGTATTTTACATTAGTTCTCCCAAGTAAACAGCAACCCGGTTTGGGTGCCACCCGCCACCACCACGTATTTGCAACAGTGCTGAATAGATTGTGTTGTATTTCTGTTAAGGCTTAATCGTCCATAAAGTCATATAATTTAATACACTTTTAAAAAGTGATATTCAGTATAATGAGCAAAACACAACATTTTGCATAAGCAAAAACTAGCAATAACTAAAAGCACTGAATTCTAAAATATTTATTCCAGTAAAATAGTATTATCTGCTCTGTGCTCAAAAAGAGACGTGTTTACCCTCAATAAATGAGAAAAAATTACTCCCTGAGATATTCTGCCCTAAAATATAGTACACGTTTAGTCTCATCCACAATGGAAGGGACAAATGAAAAATTCTAAACTGACATGGCATCTCTCATCTCCAATGATGAGAAAGACTAATGGGTGTGAAGACTATTCAATTGAAGCTCTAGATTATTCCCTTAATGCAATTTAGCCTGGAAAAAACAGCCAAACTGAACTAAACTAAACAAAGATAATTATTATAAATGAATGAATGCCCGCTTCATCCGGGCCTCGTTATTGCACAAGTGAGCAGATATTAGCCTTGCCTTGAAACTCTCTAATCTATCCTGCAGCACAGACATGAGCAGAGCAATATTTTACCCCAGTTAGCATGTGTGTGTGTGTGTTTTCCCCTTTGTGTGTGTGTGTGTGGATGTGTGTGTGTGTGTGTGTGTTTTATCCTGTGTGTGTGTGTGTGTGTGTGTCTCCTGTGTCTCTTACAATGTATTGGTTGAGATAATTTCCTTCTTTCACCCATTATTCCCCAGAAAAATGATCTGAATGCCGAGACAGAGACAAAGATCAAAGTTTCAAACTTTTTTTGTTTTAATGGTGTATGGAAATTTAGCCTACAGGATTGTTCCCTGCTATGACATGCTCATTACACCATCCAATGAGTGATTGAGCATGTAAGTTCTCCATGTCCCTGTGTCTATTATCATGATATTTCTCAATCAGGAGTCTGCCTTGGATCACTAATGGTCTGTCTCTGACTAAACTAGAGTGCCTTCTGCTGCTAAAAAAATAAATAAAAATAAAATAAAGATGAGAGGATTCATACTAGCGGCTCACATGCTGGGGATGACTAAGTGGAAAACATTTAAATGGACAATAGTCATGGATAAGTTTGGTTTTGAATAGACTACTCTTAGATGTTGTTTTGCTGGCCTGTAGCAGCAACGTGTGAAGTGAAATCAGCTATCAGAATGTATTGCAGAGTTACAGGAGTGGGTTGCAGTTCCGGAATGACCCACTAGGTTTCATCCTCGACAATTATAGGCACCTCCTCACTCACAGTCGGGACTAATTATCTGCCTATTGGTGTCACCTGTGGCTATCTGATTCACCTGTGTATTTATGCCCTCACTTCCCTGTGTTCCCTTGCTCCGTTTTCTCTGCTAGTTCCTTTATGTCAAGCAGTACGTATCAGTGTTGGATCACGTGACGGAGTTACAGGTACTCGAGAAGTGTTCTCGACCACCAGTAAAGATCCTTGTTTCACCATCCTTGCCTACTGTCTATCCTGCACCGCACCCTGGGTCACACCTCACACCAACCCTTACAGTCCTCTATGATGCTACTACTCTGATGCTGAACAAATTGAACAAAGCAAAACTACTTCACGTTTTGAAGGCTATGACCTTCCTAAACTCCTCCTACACAGTAGTCTACGTCTGAGCCAAGCTGGTTCAATCGCAGGATAGCAGTAAACATCTTATATAAAATGTAAGATAATATACCAAACACCTACCTTGACAAAGGATGCTAAAGTTTGAAGTATGTAACATGTAACATCTCCACGGAATGTCAATTAAACATATTAATAACAAGACAACTAATTATCCTTAGAGACCTTTAAAGTTGTCAAAGGTAATAGTAAAGAAAGCCACGTTTTTCTTCTTTTTCAAATTACACTCCTGGATATACAGTAAGTTTGCTTATATTTCCAAGGCTATGCATAATACATTTCAAGCACAGGGCTATTATTAGCCATCTGCCTGCCATTGGTAAGTCCCAATTGACAATGCGGCTCGGCTAAACATTTCTACCTCTAGACAAGACAAACAGACTAAATTGGTCATTGAGGAATTCTATGCTACTGTAATTAACACTCCTCCCATTATATATGAACTGTTAAGTGAAATAAATCAACTTCTCTCCCAGATGGGAACATGAATATACACTGATGGATGCATAAATTATTCTCACACATTGTGTAAACTGGTTTGTCTAAAGGGGGATTTAAAGACGGAAAAGCCCCACCTCAGAATATTGTAAAAAAGACTGTCGAATGTTTCTCGAGCTGGATGTATATAAATCTACTTTCATAAAATAACACTAAGGGAAAGAAGGGACCTGAATTAATAATAATACCTTCTAGCTTAAGAGAGGTTCTTCAACCATCGTTGACGGGAAATGGTCTTATGACACTTACAATCTGTGCACAGGGCATCTAGATGTATAATATCCCTATGGCATCTTTTTAATATGAATGAAGACATCCTTTGGAATGTCCATGGCAACAATTCATAGAGAACAATTAATCAATGTTGTATTTCACAATTCATACGTTCATCTATGTTTTATACCTGTGAAGCCTGAAGATGCCACTGAGTCCTGAGGAAGTTGTCATTTTCTTTAGGTGTTCAGTCAAAGCTTTCCCAGATTTCTCCCTGCCTTCCGTTCATTTATCAAACTTCTTGTTGAGGGATTGTCCACCTGCGTTCCAACCTGGCCTCACAAAGATGCAACTCACAATTAACAAACTATTTGCTAGTTGAATACATTTTCATGTCAGGACATACACCAAGGAAAGTGTCAAAACTGTTTTCTCACTTGTTGTGGCCTCCCTGGTTTGCTCTGAGGGATGTTAGCATCCACAGACACTGGCACATACACACACACACACACACACACACACACACACACACACACACACACCACACACACACACACACACACACACACACACACACACACACACACACACACACACACACACACACACACACACACACACACACACACACACACACACACACACACACACACACACACACACACACACACATACACACACACACACACACACACACACACACACACACACACACACACACACACACACACACACACACACACACACAGGGACTGGGACAGGGGTAAGTCATTATATACAGCAGCAGTAGCAGATCACTTTGGGTCACTCTACCAGGGCCTTATTACTGTGGGTATCTACTAGCATGCTAGCAGACACCCATAGACTTCCAGTCATTACGCTAACGCTAGTTAGCATCGGCTCGTGAAACTACCTCTAACTCCCTTCATACTGGACACAGAGACATGAAAATGGTATCCACCAGTTCATCTGACTATGGGGAGGTAGATAAAGGGCCAAAATCCCGAAGCATCCCTTTAACCTGATTAATCTTAGGGACACAACATTGAGTGCCTACAGTCTTACAGTATACTAAACTCTAGCAGCTGTGGTTGTTCTCTGACAATCATTGTGTAGAACATGAGAATGTTTGATTCACTGTGGAAATAGTAGGATTATTGATCATTACACATTCTAAATGGTGGGAGGTAGGAAGGTCTTTTGATTTGTTGGGAATCTTGTTTGTTTGCTTGTCTTTTACAGGTGACTTATTCTGGACTTTGGGTGTGGTCCATCATGACATGGTCGAGCGGTCATAACTCACGGTCACGGTCAAGTTTAATAGTGTCCCACACAGCCCCTGCAAAATCCACCACCTATTGTGTGGCGTGACCGGCGTCCGACCGCGTTCGACGCTGTTTCCAACCGTGTTCCAACCGTGTTCCTACATGGGCTACTGTCAATGTGCAAAGAACAACCAATTACCGAACGGAGGGGTTGCTTGAGAACACTCATCTTACCACAAGTCACCTTTCTCACCCGCGGCAGACCGGTCGATCCACAGTTTTGGCCCTTCGCCAACTCAAACTCCCCATCCCTGAAAAACAACCAGTAAATACTATAGACATAGCGAGTTCTGCTGTGATGTGTGCTTTTTAATCAGCTAGAGATGACTAGAGATGACAAAGTCCACCCACTGAGAGGCTGGGGCTTAATTTGGTCCCTGGATCTTGCCTGGCTGCTCTACTGTGCCAAGCGCTCCGATGCATTCATCTGAGACTCGTCACATACAGTAGCATGGCTGGAGGCATCATTATGGACAGATGAAATAAAGAGCGAGCCGTGGGCGGTGGGTGACAGACAGAGTTACGGTGGGGGGAAGAGGAATCTGAGAACCACTTAGTGCGAAAAAGGAAAAAAGAAGGATGAAGGGAGGAAAAGAGGGTGAATAAGATGGGCGACACAGAGAGGCGCTGCATGAGAACTCTGCTTTGAATCTGTTTGAGAAGGCCTCCTCCAGCGTCAGCAAAACTTCTCTCAGTTCTAATAAGGGATAGGCGAAAAGCTGAACAAAATGGCAAAAACCCCCGCAACACTTAGAAGGCCTCAACACTGAACAGTCCAAAGCTGAAATGTAAGAAGAACACATCTCAAAGAGGACTTGGTTTCCTCACATGCCTAAAACAAGATCAGAAAAGGGCTTACTATTGTGAGTCTACAGCCCAATTTCTCTGCATAATGTCCAAACAATTAGAGTGACTCCTCTCATCTCCTCACCCTGCACACTCTCCCCCAGTGAGGGAAACATGTCAGTTCTAAGGATGAGTGGGCACACCTAGGTGTTGGGAGGCAGAGAGCCGAACCGACCGACCGACAGACCTAATGTTATCCCTCTATGTTCACTTCTTCTACTACTAGTCAAGAGATGCGAAAATGAAATCCACTCACTGATGCATATCGGCTGTCAGGCAGTTAAATGGTTTAAACATCACGGCACTCCGTCTGACGGTGGACGGTTAGAGCTCTTCCCCAATAAACCATGAGGAGCAGAGGAATGCAAGTAGAGAGAGGTGAGGAGGGAGAGTGTTTATGCCTTTTGGAAGATGTGGGCATTTTTTCTGGAATGTTTAGGCATTGGATGGTAATGCGGCAATCCAAAACAATTACGTTCTCATGAATTTCAAAAGCATCTCATCTTCAAACTTTATGGATACAATAGATATAGCCTGTTTGAACTAATGGAAACAATAATATTTCACTTCTTTTACTCTGAAATAATGTTACAGACGGAGAGTACAGTTTCCAAAAGAGACCAGGCTAAGCTATATAATAACACTGTCAATGTCAATAACACCACCACTGTCTGTAGTTCACATAATAAAAACACTCAATTTATGGATGAGCGGCCTGCATGTATGGGCTGCCACACTGTTAACTAAAGGTCAATAACACTGTGAGGGCTATGTTTCTCCTGTAGGTTGAGACGGATACAGTAATATCTACAATATCTATGCTCTTCCCATGTGAGATGAGATTACTGTCTGTATGTATGCAAGCCACAGGAACAGAAGCACTTGCAAAGTATACTGTATATCCCATTGCAGGACTACGCTATACAGTATATCATGGTATGCATGTGTGGCACAATATGCAAAATAGACAGTAGCTAAGTTATTAATTCAAATAATAATAACAATTAAATCAACATAAAGTACATCACTTTCCTCATCTGCTAATTTACAGACTGTCTTTTCCTCAAAATATACACGCTAGAGGGAAAGAAGGGCTTTGTAAAATAGGCTGCTTATTTATCGCCACCTTGAACGAGACACTTTGCCATGCAATACATTGGACAACATTCATAATTGAACATAGATCTCCTTGTCCCCCCCATTGCACCTCTGAGGGTATTTACTTGATATCCACCATATTGACTGAAGTGGCCGACACACAAAGAGGTCAATTTCCCATGTTCCCCCAGTGGAACAGCTCTTATTGAAAGTCCCACTCCTTAATTTGACCTACAACAAAACAGCAGTTCCACCACTTAGTTTGCTATAAAGCTGAGAAATGGGGCTGGAGAAACGAACCCAATCCAAAGCTCATGAGGTATTTATAAATGACATTCTTTAAGAATCAATCCATAACTTGAATGATGAAAACCTTCTGTAATATCACAGAGTGGGCCTTTAAAGATGATACAAGAGATTCAAGTCATCCCCATCTGTGTCCTGTCTGAAGGGGAGCTGAGCTGAGTCCGACTCCTGTCATGTGTTGGTGCCAGCGGCCCCATGTAGCAGCCAGCCATAAAGCTCCACTAGGCTATGTGACATAATGTGACAGAAATCCCCATTGATATGGCAGATTTTTGCTTTGTTGCAGATGGATGGAAATGGATGGGGTCGGTCGGCACGATGGATCACAGACAGGGTAGTGTGTGTGTGTGTTAGGACCACAGGCGACCACAAGAGAACAAGAGATGGTGTGTGTGTGTGTGGGGGGGGGGGGAGAATCAATGACACCACGGAGGATTACAACTATTAGGGAGGCTTTAGGGAAACGTAGAGGCAGGAGGCGTGGATGTCTGATGTCTGTGGTGTCTGGCCCCGCCGACAGCTTATTAGCTTTACTCCATATTCTTTAGCAGGGGCTAATCTTTACCGTTCTAATGTTGAATACACAGGGTTCAGACATGCATAGTACACGCACGCACACACACACACACACACACACACACACACACACACACACACACACACACACACACACACACACACACACACACACACACACACACACACACACACACACACACACACACACAGACACACACACACACACACACACACACACATACACCTAATGCTATGGAAACTCAGTAGTACTGTTTGAAGAAAAAATATGTACGCGGTCAATTACATGAACCTTCAAATCTTTTAAAAATATAAAAATATTTTTATTTGGAGGGGGGGGGGGGGATTACAATGAATTGAGGCATTACATACAGGGCTACCAAGTTAACCTTCACGTCAGTTCATCACTATTAGTCAAAGTCTGGCTTCAGGACTCACTGTTCCTGCCACAGAGAAAGAGATGGGAGACATGGAATTTACATGACGCAATAAAATTGCAATAATTGAGATTTATTTCAGATGATGGGAAAATTCCACATCCATTTAACTGGGAGGGATGTCAGGTTTTAGGAATGACAGTGACATTGCCATGCCATTATAAATGACATCCTATCGTGGGAGTAGGTACCGCTGGGTACTCCTAGCTGCTGGAGGCGGCCCTTAATTGGAGAAGTTAAATATATTCACCTTGCGTTTGGAGAAAAGCTATTGAAAGTGTGCACTGCACGTATACCATATGCATGGACCATGTTGTTATAGCAGATTTGCGGACATATTATCGAGAAAGTGCTGATGCACATTAAATAATGTTAATAATAGCATTATTTAATAATATGCTAATAACAGCACACAATAATAGGCTATTATGACTTGCACAAAGAAAATATAAATGATTTATCTTCACTCAACATCGACATTATCACTTTCTTCCCTTGTTTCACTGAGAGAGACCTACTGTACTGTATTGTACTCATATGAAAGTGAATGGCTGGTTAGCTCGGCCACAGTCAGCAAGATCTTAGCTTTTAGAAAGGGGGACGAGAGAAGGAGAGGGTTGAGAGAGAGAGAGAGAGAGAGAGAGAGAGAGAGAGAGAGAGAGAGAGAGGGGGGGGGAGTATAACATCTCTCTGGGTCCAGGGCAATTAGTGCGGTCAGGCTTCATACAGCGTGGCGGTCCACTCCGCGCCACAGCTCCGTCCTGCTGGAGAGTGGTGCATTCTGGTTCTGCAGCGGGCGGGGCGATGGAGCATGGAACCTGACAGAAGGACTGACAGTGATGGGACAGTAGTTGAGCAGGGAGGGGTGGGCTGACTCCCCCCAGGGCCGAGCAGGGGTACTGGGGGTAGGAGAGGGGACGCATAGAAGGAACACGGGCAGATGGTCTTTAATTGGAGGGAAATCCTGCTCTATTGGCAAAATATGGCGTTTTGTTTTGAAAAACGGTTCACAAGGGTGCCCACGGGCACAAACACTTGCGTGTGATCGCACAGTGGCACAAAACGCACGCCAACATGAACATAAAGAGATAGGAACTCATTAAAAATAAGCTCAGAGTGGAAAAGGTAAACACAGACTCTGCATGCATTGCAGCATAGAATAAGTTGAGTTTTTTATGGCCAGGCGTTCATTTTCTCAATTTAATCACAAAACCTATTCTCATGCAACACACTTTCCTGCCAACAGCTATGGGGAGTTGACATAGAATTATGGGCAAGGGATCAGTTTAGAAACAGCTCCATAACTTCTCTAAGCATCTACCATAGGCTACTTATACTGTATAGTGTTACACTAGGCAGAGGTAAAATAAACTACAACTCTCCCCCTGTATACACCTCTCTCTCACTCTTTCTCCCTTTCTCCCTTTCTGTCTCTGTCTCTGTCTCTCTCTCTCTCTCTCTCTCTCTCTCTCTCTCTCTCTCTCTCTCTCTCTCTCTCTCTTGCTCTCTCTCTCTTGCTCTCTCAATCTCAATTACCAGGTGGAGATGACTGAAGCGATTGGGGGTTGCATCTAATGTGGAACCCTGAGTCTTCCCCCATGGCTTAAAGAATAAAGGTGATCCACAGAAGTGATGTTTTCATCAAATAAAATGTCTTCAGGAACTGAGGGAGACACTTCTAAGAGTATAGGGAAGGATGCCTAGAGAGTCTATCAGTATTACTATCTATCAGTCTATTTCACCTTCAGGTGGAGCTTATGTTTGGGGGTTACCCTGAAAATATATATATGTTTGTCTTTTTTTTGCTTTTACGTCTTACTGTATATCATTAGTCTGAGATCATTTAAGGTTGTTTGAGGTCGTTGGTTTGTTTAGCTCCTCAATGGATAACAAATCTGGATCTGAACCAGCAGACGGCTTCAGAAGATTACGGTATTAAGGGTTTATATGCAGAGAACACACATCAAAGAGGAAGGCCGCCCTGCAAATGATGAAATTGATCCACACTTGGCTCATGTATAAATCACTATCCATCCTCATCCACACTGTCAATTCACTCTGGCATATTTCACATGGCATCTTACAATCAGGATATCTGTATGTTTAAAAAACGAAAGTGTCTGAGCACCAAACACACACACACACACACACACACACACACACACACACACACACACACACACACACACACACACACACACACACACACACACACAAGAACAAAACCCATTCTCACACCACTCACCCTCTTAAACCCATCATCATTTGCAAAGGAGAGCATATGTACACAGCCTTCAGCTGGTTCTGTCATGAATATCGGACGTCTTTACCAACAACAGCCGGACTAAGAATTGACACGCAGTAACAGAACAGGTGCTATCGAGAGAAGTGGCCCATCTATTTAGCGAGAGACCGGGGTGTGGGAGGTGTTGTCTGGGAGACCTGGGCAGGACAAAGCAAGGAGAACCATGTCCAGGGAGATAGTAATCTGTGTGTGTGTGTGTTAGTGTGTGTGTGTGTTTGTGTTTATGTTTGTGTGTGTGTGTGTGCGGGTTCGTGCGTGTGAGGTGGTAATCCGTCCCGTCAGAGACTCCACAGCTGCCATGCTCGATCAGACCCACAAAAGGATGATTGATATATAACATCTTCATTCTACAATACGCCTTTCAGGCATTCTATTGATGTCCTCATATATTGTCCTTCACAGGGAATGCTTGAATAAAAAGAGAAGGGAGAAGTTGTGTTTCTCGTGGACGTTTTTCTTTGCCCTTATACCTATGTGTAAACTACACAGTAACTAATGTGCTAGCAACCTTGTATTAACAATAACTATACTAGCAACCTTGTATTAACAATAACTATACTAGCAACCTTGTATTAAGAATAACTATACTAGCAACCTTGTATTGAACAATAACTAAACTAGCAACCTTGTATTAACAATAACTATACTAGCAAACTTGAATTAACAAGAACTATACTAGCAACCTTGTATTAACAATAACTATACTAGCAACCTTGTATTAAGAATAACTATACTAGCAAACTTGTATTAACAATAATTATACTAGCAACCTTATATTAACAATAACTATACTAGCAACCTTGTATTAACAATAACTATAATAGCAACCTTGTATTAACAATAACTATAGTAGCAAACTTGTATTAACAATAATTATACCAGCAAACTTGTATTAACAATAACTATACTAGCAACCTTGTATTAACAATAACTATACTAGCAAACTTGTATTAACAATAACTATACTAGCAACCTTGTATTAACAATAACTATAGTAGCAAACTTGTATTAACAATAATTATACCAGCAAACTTGTATTAACAATAACTATACTAGCAACCTTGTATTAACAATAACTATACTAGCAAACTTGTATTAACAATAACTATACTAGCAACCTTGTATTAACAATAACTATACTAGCAAACTTGTATTAACAATAACTATACTAGCAACCTTGTATTAACAATAACTATACTAGCAAACTTGTATTAACAATAACTATACTAGCAACCTTGTATTAACAATAACTATACTAGCAAACTTGTATTAACAATAACTATACTAGCAACCTTGTATTAACAATAACTATACTAGCAAACTTGTATTAACAATAACTATACTAGCAACCTTGTATTAACAATACCTATACTAGCAACCTTGTACTAACAATAACTATACTAGCAACCTTGTATTAACAATAACTATACTAGCAACCTTGTATTAACAATAACTAAACTAAGAACCTTGTATTAACAATACCTATACTAGCAACCTTGTATTAACAATAACTAAACTAGCAAACTTGTATTAACAACAATTATACTAGCAACCTTGTATTAACAATAACTAAACTAAGAACCTTCTATTAACAATAACTATACTAGCAAACTTGTATTAACAATAATTATACTAGCAACCTTGTATTAACAATACCTATACTAGCAACCTCGTATTAACAATAACTATACTAGCAACCTTGTATTAACAATAACTAAACTAGCAACATTGTATTAACAAAAACTATACTAGCAACCTTGTATTAACAATAACTAAACTAAGAACCATGTATTAACAATAACTGTACTAGCAACCTTGTATTAACAATAACTATACTAGCAACCTTGTATTAACAATAGCTATACTAGCAACCTTGTATTAACAATAACTAAACTAAGAAACATGTATTAACAATAACTATACTAGCAACCTTGTATTAACAATAACTAAACTAAGAACCTTGAATTAACAATAACTATACTAGCAACCTTGTATTAAGAATAACTATACTAGCAAACTTGTAGTTAGCAATAACTATACTAGCAACCTTGTATTAACAATAATTATACTAGCAACCTTATATTAACAATAATTATACTAGCAACCTTGTATTAACAATAACTATACTAGCAACATTGTATTAACAATAACTATACTAGTAACCTTGTATTAACAATAACTATACTAGCAAACTTGTATTAACAATAACAATACTAGCAACCTTGTATTAACAATAACTAAACTAGCAACATTGTATTAACAATAACTATACTAGCAACCGTGTATTAACAATAACTATACTAGCAACCTTGTATTAACAATAACTATACTAGCAACTTTGTATTAACAATAACTAAACTAGCAACCTTGTATTAACAATAACTATACTAGCAAACTTGTATTAACAATAATTATACCAGCAAACTTGTGTTAACAATAACTTATACTAGAAACCTTGTATTAACAATAACTATACTAGCAAACGTGTATTAACAATAACTATACTAGCAACCTTGTATTAACAATAACTATACTAGCAAACTTGTATTAACAATAACTATACTAGCAACCTTGTATTAACAATAACTATACTAGCAAACTTGTATTAACAATAACTATACTAGCAACCTTGTATTAACAATACCTATACTAGCAACCTTGTACTAACAATAACTATACTAGCAACCTTGTATTAACAATAACTATACTAGCAACCTTGTATTAACAATAACTAAATTAAGAACCTTGTATTAACAATACCTATACTAGCAACCTTGTATTAACAATAACTAAACTAGCAAACTTGTATTAACAACAATTATACTAGCAACCTTGTATTAACAATAACTAAACTAAGAACCTTCTATTAACAATAACTATACTAGCAAACTTGTATTAACAATAACTATACTAGCAACCTTGTATTAACAATAACTAAACTAAGAAACATGTATTAACAATAACTATACTAGCAACCTTGTATTAACAATAACTAAACTAAGAACCTTGAATTAACAATAACTATACTAGCAACCTTGTATTAAGAATAACTATACTAGCAAACTTGTATTAGCAATAACTATACTAGCAACCTTGTATTAACAATAATTATACTAGCAACCTTATATTAACAATAATTATACTAGCAACCTTGTATTAACAATAACTATACTAGCAACATTGTATTAACAATAACTATACTAGTAACCTTGTATTAACAATAACTATACTAGCAAACTTGTATTAACAATAACAATACTAGCAACCTTGTATTAACAATAACTAAACTAGCAACATTGTATTAACAATAACTATACCTAGCAACCGTGTATTAACAATAACTATACTAGCAACCTTGTATTAACAATAACTATACTAGCAACTTTGTATTAACAATAACTAAACTAGCAACCTTGTATTAACAATAACTATACTAGCAAACTTGTATTAACAATAATTATACCAGCAAACTTGTATTAACAATAACTATACTAGAAACCTTGTATTAACAATAACTATACTAGCAAACGTGTATTAACAATAACTATACTAGCAACCTTGTATTAACAATAACTATACTAGCAAACTTGTATTAACAATAACTATACTAGCAACCTTGTATTAACAATAACTATACTAGCAAACTTGTATTAACAATAACTATACTATGCAACCTTGTATTAACAATACCTATACTAGCAACCTTGTACTAACAATAACTATACTAGCAACCTTGTATTAACAATAACTATACTAGCAACCTTGTATTAACAATAACTAAATTAAGAACCTTGTATTAACAATACCTATACTAGCAACCTTGTATTAACAATAACTAAACTAGCAAACTTGTATTAACAAATCAATTATACTAGCAACCTTGTATTAACAATAACTAAACTAAGAACCTTCTATTAACAATAACTATACTAGCAAACTTGTATTAACAATAACTATACTAGCAACCTTGTATTAACAATACCTATACTAGCAACCTCGTATTAACAATAACTATACTAGCAACCTTGTATAAACAATAACTAAACTAGGAACATTGTATTAACAAAAACTATACTAGCAACCTTGTATTAACAATAACTAAACTAAGAACCATGTATTAACAATAACTGTACTAGCAACCTTGTATTAACAATAACTATACTAGCTACCTTGTATTAACAATACCTATACTAGCAACCTTGTATTAACAATAACTAAACTAAGAAACATGTATTAACAATAACTATACTAGCAACCTTGTATTAACAATAACTAAACTAAGAACCTTGAATTAACAATAACTATACTAGCAACCTTGTATTAAGAATAACTATACTAGCAAACTTGTATTAGCAATAACTATACTAGCAAACTTGTATTAACAATAATTATACTAGCAACCTTATATTAACAATAATTATACTAGCAACCTTGTATTAACAATAACTATACTAGCAACCTTGTATTAACAATAACTATACTAGTAACCTTGTATTAACAATAACTATACTAGCAAACTTGTATTAACAATAACAATACTAGCAACCTTGTATTAACAATAACTAAACTAGCAACATTGTATTAACAATAACTATACTAGCAACCTTCTATTAACAATAACTATACTAGCATACTTGTATTAACAATAATTATACTAGCAAACTTGTATTAACAATAACTATACTAGCAACCTTGTATTAACAATAACTATACTAGCAAACTTGTATTAACAATAATTATACCAGCAAACTTGTATTAACAATAACTATACTAGAAACCTTGTATTAACAATAACTATACTAGCAAACTTGTATTAACAATAACTATACTAGCAACCTTGTATTAACAATAACTATACTAGCAAACTTGTATTAACAATAACTATACTAGCAACCTTGTATTAACAATAACTATACTAGCAACCTTGTATTAACAATAACTATACTAGCAAACTTGTATTAACAATAACTATACTATCAATCAATCAATCAATTTTATTTTATATAGCCCTTCTTACATCAGCTAATATCTCGAAGTGCTGTACAGAAACCCAGCCTAAAACCCCAAACAGCTAGTAATGCAGGTGTAGAAGCACGGTGGCTAGGAAAAACTCCCTAGAAAGGCAAAACCTAGGAAGAAACCTAGAGAGGAACCAGGCTATGAGGGGTGGCCAGTCCTCTTCTGGCTGTGCCGGGTGGAGATTATAACAGAACCATGCCAAGATGTTCAAAAATGTTCATAAGTGACAAGCATGGTCAAATAATAATCAGGAATAAATCTCAGTTGGCTTTTCATAGCCGATCATTAGAGTTTAAAACAGCAGGTCTGGGACAGGTAGGGGTTCCATAACCGCAGGCAGAACAGTTTAAACTGGAATAGCAGCAAGGCCAGGCGGACTGGGGACAGCAAGGAGTCACCACGGCCGGTAGTCCCGACGCATGGTCCTAGGGCTCAGGTCTCTCAGTTGGCTTTTCTAGCCGATCATTTAGAGTTGAAAACAGCAGGTCTGGGACAGGTAGGGGGTTTAGTAGCGCATGGCAGAACAGTTGAAACTGAATAGCAGCAAGGCCAGGCGGACTGGGGACAGCAAGGTGTCATCATGCCCGGTAGTCCTGACGTATGGTCCTAGGGCTCAGGTTCTCAGAGAGAAAGAGAGAACGAGAGAATTAGAGAGAGCATACTTAAATTCACACAGGACACTGGATAAGACAGGAGAAGTACTCCAGGCATAACCAACTAACCCCAGCCCCCCGACACATAAACTACTGCAGCATAAATACTGGAGGCTGAGACAGGAGCGGTCCCGGAGACACTGTGGCCCCATCCGAAGAAACCCCCGGACAGGGCCAAACAGGAAGGATATAACCCCACCCACTCCGCCAAAGCACAGCCCCGCACCACTAGGAGGGATATCCCCAACCACCAACTTACAATCCTGAGACAAGGCCGAGTATAGCCCACGGAGGTCTCCACCACAGCACAAACCAAGGGGGGCGCCAACCCAGACAGGAAGATCACGTCAGTAACTCAACCCACTCAAGTGACGCACCCCTCCCAGGGACGGCATGAAAGAGCACCAGCAAGCCAGTGACTAGCCCCTGCAACAGGGTTAGAGGCAGAGAACCCCAGTGGAGAGGGAACCGGCCCGGCAGAGACAGCAAGGGCTGTTCGTTGCTCCAGCCTTCCGTTCACCTTCACACTCCTGGGCCAGACTACACTCAATCATATGACCTACTGAAGAGATAAGTCTTCAGTAAAGACTTAAAGGTTGAGACCGAGTCTGCGCTCTCTCACATGGGTAGGCAGACTGTTCCATAAAAATGGAGATCTATAGAGAAAGCCCTGCCTCCCCGCTGTTTGCTTAGAAATTCTAGGGACAATTAGGAGGCCATGCGTCTTGTGACCGTAGCGTACGTATTGGTATGTACGGCAGGACCAACTCGGAAAGATAGGTAGGAGCAAGCCCATGTAACGCTTTATAGGTTAACAGTAAAACCTTGAAATCAGCCCTTGCCTTAACAGGAAGCCAGTGTAGGGAAGCTAGCACTGGAGTAATATGATCAAATTTCTTGGTTCTAGTCAGGATTCTAGCAGCCGTATTTAGCACTAACTGAAGTTTATTTAGTGCTTTATCCGGGTAGCCGGAAAATAGAGCATTGCAGTAGTCTAATCTAGAAGTAACAAATGCATGGATTAATTTTTTCTGCATCATTTTGGACAGAAAATTTCCTGATTTTTGCAATGTTACGTAGATGGACAAAAGCTGTCCTTGAAACAGTCTTGATATGTTCGTCAAAAGAGAGATCAGGGTCAAGAGTAACGCCTAGGTCCTTCACAGTTTTATTTGAGACGACTTTACAACCATCAAGATGAATTGTCAGATTTAACAGAAGATCTCTTTGTTTCTCTTGGGACCTAGTACAAGCATCTCTGTTTTGTCCGAGTTTAAAAAGTAGAAAGTTTTCAGCCATCCACTTCCTTATGTCTGAAACACAGGCTTCTAGCGAGGGCAATTTTGGGGCTTCACCATGTTTCATTGAAATGTACAGCTGTGTGTCATCCGCATAGCAGTGAAAGTTAACATTATGTTTTCGAATAACATTAACAATAAATGTATTAACAATAACTATACTAGCAACATTGTATTAACAATAACTATACTAGCAAACTTGTATTAACAATAACTATACTAGCAACCTTTTATTAACAATAATTATACTAGCAACCTTGTATTAACAATAATTATACTAGCAACCTTGTATTAACAATAACTATACTAGCAACCTTGTATTAACAATACCTATACTAGCAACCTCGTATTAACAATAACTATACTAGCAACCTTGTATTAACAATAACTAAACTAGGAACATTGTATTAACAAAAACTATACTAGCAACCTTGTATTAACAATAACTAAACTAAGAACCATGTATTAACAATAACTGTACTAGCAACCTTGTATTAACAGTAACTATACTAGCAACTTGTGATCAACAATAGCTATACTAGCAACCTTGTATTAACAATAACTAAACTAAGAAACATGTATTAACAATAACTATACTAGCAACCTTGTATTAACAATAACTAAACTAAGAACCTTGAATTAACAATAACTATACTAGCAACCTTGTATTAACAATAACTATACTAGCAACCTTGTATTAACAATAGCTATACTAGCAACCTTGTATTAACAATAACTAAACTAAGAACCATGTATTAACAATAACTATACTAGCAACCTTGTATTAACAATAACTATACTAGCAACCTTGTTAACAATAACTAAACTAAGAACCTTGTATTAACAATAACTATACTAGCAACCTTGTATTAACAATAACTATACTAGCAACATTGTATTAACAATAACTATACTAGCAAACTTGCATTAACAATAACTATACTAGCAACCTTTTATTAACAATAATTATACTAGCAACCTTGTATTAACAATAATTATACTAGCAACCTTGTATTAACAATAACTATACTAGCAACATTGTATTAACAATAACTATACTAGCAACCTTGTATTAACAATAACTATACTAGCAAACGTGTATTAACAATAACTATACTAGCAACCTTGTATTAACAATAACTATACTAGCAAACTTGTATTAACAATAACTATACTAGCAACCTTGTATTAACAATAACTATACTAGCAAACTTGTATTAACAATAACTATACTAGTAACCTTGTATTAACAATACCTGTACTAGCAACCTTGTACTAACAATAACTATACTAGGCAACCTTGTAATAACAATAACTATACTAGCAACCTTGTATTAACAATAACTAAATTAAGAACCTTGTATTAACAATACCTATACTAGCAACCTTGTATTAACAATAACTAAACTAGCAAACTTTGTATTAACAACAATTATACTAGCAACCTTGTATTAACAATAACTAAACTAAGAACCTTCTATTAACAATAACTATACTAGGGCAAACTTGTATTAACAATAACTATACTAGCAACCCTTGTATTAACAATACCTATACTAGCAACCTCGTATTAACAATAACTATACTAGCAACCTTGTATAAACAATAACTAAACTAGGAACATTGTATTAACAAAAACTATACTAGCAACCTTGTATAAACAATAACTAAACTAAGAACCATGTATTAACAATAACTGTACTAGCAACTTGTATTAACAATAACTATACTAGCAACCTTGTATTAACAATACCTATACTAGCAACCTTGTATTAACAATAACTAAACTAAGAAACATGTATTAACAATAACTATACTAGCAACCTTGTATTAACAATAACTAAACTAAGAACCTTGAATTAACAATAACTATACTAGCAACCTTGTATTAAGAATAACTATACTAGCAAACTTGTATTAGCAATAACTATACTAGCAACCTTGTATTAACAATAATTATACTAGCAACCTTATATTAACAATAATTATACTAGCGGCAACCTTGTATTAACAATAACTATACTAGCAACCTTGTATTAACAATAACTATACTAGTAACCTTGTATTAACAATAACTATACTAGCAAACTTGTATTAACAATAACAATACTAGCAACCTTGTATTAACAATAACTAAACTAGCAACATTGTATTAACAATAACTATACTAGCAACCTTCTATTAACAATAACTATACTAGCATACTTGTATTAACAATAATTATACTAGCAAACTTGTATTAACAATAACTATACTAGCAACCTTGTATTAACAACTAACTATACTAGCAAACTGTATTAACAATTATACCAGCAAACTTGTATTAACAATAACTATACTAGAAACCTTGTATTAACAATAACTATACTAGCAAACTTGTATTAACAATAACTATACTAGCAACCTTGTATTAACAATAACTATACTAGCAAACTTGTATTAACAATAACTATACTAGCAACCTTGTATTAACAATAACTATACTAGCAAACTTGTATTAACAATAACTAAACTAGCAAACTTGTATTAACAACAATTATACTAGCAACCTTGTATTAACAATAACTAAACTAAGAACATTCTATTAACAATAACTATACTAGCAAACTTGTATTAACAATAACTATACTAGCAACCTTGTATTAACAATACCTAAACTAGCAACCTCGTATTAACAATAACTATACTAGCAACCTTGTATTAACAATAACTAAACTAGGAACATTGTATTAACAAAAAACTATACTAGCAACCTTGTATTAACAATAACTAAACTAAGAACCATGTATTAACAATAACTGTACTACCAACCTTGTATTAACAATAACTATACTAGCAACCTTGTATTAACAATAGCTATACTAGCAACCTTGTATTAACAATAACTAAACTAAGAAACATGTATTAACAATAACTATACTAGCAACCTTGTATTAACAATAACTAAACTAAGAACCTTGAATTAACAATAACTATACTAGTAACCTTGTATTAAGAATAACTATACTAGCAAACTTGTATTAGCAATAACTATACTAGCAACCTTGTATTAACAATAATTATACTAGCAACCTTATATTAACAATAATTATACTAGCAACCTTGTATTAACAAAACTATACTAGCAACCTTGTATTAACAATAACTATACTAGTAACCTTGTATTAACAATAACTATACTAGCAAACTTGTATTAACAATAACAATACTAGCAACCTTGTATTAACAATAACTGCAAAACTAGCAACATTGTATTAACAATAACTATACTAGCAACCTTCTATTAACAATAACTATACTAGCATACTTGTATTAACAATAATTATACTAGCAAACTTGTATTAACAATAACTATACTAGCAACCTTGCATTAACAATAACTATACTAGCAAACTTCCATAAACAATAACTATACTAGCAACCTTGTATTAACAATAACTATACTAGCAAACTTGTGTTAACAATAACTATACTAGCAACCTTGTATTAACAATAACTATACTAGCAAACTTGTATTAACAATAACTATACTAGCAACCGCATTAATAATAACTATACTAGCAAACTTGTATTAACAATAACTAAACTAAGAACCTTGTAATAACAATACCTATACTAGCAATCTTGTACTAACAATAACTATACTAGCAACCTTGTATTAACAATAACTATACTAGCAACCTTATATTAACAATAACTAAACTAAGAACCTTGTATTAACAATACCTATACTAGCAACCTTGTATTAACAATAACTAAACTAAGACCCTTGTATTAACAATACCTATACTAGCAACCTTGTATTAACAATAACTAAACTAGCAACCTTGTATTAACAATAATTATACTAGCAACCTTGTATTAACAATAACTAAAACTAAGAACCTTCTATTAACAATAACTATACTAGCAACCTTGTATTAACAATTACTATACTAGCAACCTTGTATTAACAATACCTATACTAGCAACCCTCGTATTAACAATAACTATGTACTAGCAACCTTGTATTAACAATAACTAAACTGGCAACATTGTATTAACAAAAACTATACTAGCAACCTTGTATTAACAATAACTAAACTAAGAACCATGTATTAACAATAACTATACTAGCAAACCTTGTATTAACAATAACTATACTAGCAACCTTGTATTAACAATAGCTATACTAGCAACCTTGTATTAACAATAACTAAACTAAGAACCATGTATTAACAATAACTATACTAGTAACCTGTATTAACAATAACTATACTAGCAACCTAGTATTAACAATATCTAAACTAAGAACCTTGTAATAACAATAACTATACTAGCAACCTTGTATTAACAATAACTATACTAGCAACATTGTATTAACAATAACTATACTAGCAAAACTTGTATTAACAATAACTATACTAGCAACCTTGTATTAACAATAATTATACTAGCAACCTTGTATTAACAATAATTATACTAGCAACCTTGTATTAACAATAACTATACTAGCAACATTGTATTAACAATAACTATACTAGCAACCTTGTATTAACAAGAACTATACTAGCAACCTTGTATTAACAATAACTAAACTAAGAACCTTGTATTATCAATAACTATACTTAGCAACCTTGTATTAACAATCACTATACAGCAACCCTGCTATTAACAATACCTATACTAGCAACCTTGTATTAACAATAACTAAACTAAGACCCTTGTATTAACAATACCTATACTAGCAACCTTGTATTAACAATAACTAAACTAGCAACCTTGTATTAACAATAATTATACTAGCAATCTTGTATTAACAATAACTAAACTAAGAACCCTATTAACAATAACTATATAGTAACCTTGTATTAACAATTACTATACTAGCAACCTTCGTATTAACAATACCATACTAGCAACCTCGCATTAACAATAACTTTACTAGCAACCTTGCATTAACAATAACTATACTAGCAATCTTGTATTAACAATACCTATACTAGCAACCTCGTATTAACAATAACTATACTAGCAACCTTGTAATAAACAATAACTAAACTAGGAACATTGTATTAACAAAACTATACTAGCAACCTTGTATAAACAATAACTAAAATAAGAACCATGTATTAACAATAACTGTTACTAGCAACCTTGTATTAACAATAACTATGCTAGCAACCTTGTATTAACAATACCTATACTAGCAACCTTGTATTAACAATAACTAAACTAAGAAACATGTATTAACAATAACTATACTAGCAACCTTGTATTAACAATAACTAAAACTAAGAACCCGAATTAACAATAACTATACTAGCAACCTTGTATTAAGAATAACTATACTAGCAAACTTGTATTAGCAATAACTATACTAGCAACCTTGTATTAATAATAATTATACTAGCAACCTTATATTAACAATAATTATACTAGCAACCTTCCCCTTGTATTAACAATAACTATACTAGCAACCTTGTATTAACAATAACTATACTAGTAACCTTGTATTAACAATAACCATACTAGCAAACTTGTATTAACAATAACAATACTAGCAACCGTATTAACAATAACTAAACTAGCAACATTGTATTAACAATAACTATACTAGCAACCTTCTATTAAACAATAACTATACTAGCATACTGTATTAACAATAATTATACTAGCAAACTTGTATTAACAATAACTATACTAGCAACCTTGTATTAACAATAACTATACTAGCAAACTTGTATTAACAATAATTATACCAAGCAAACTTGTATTAACAATAACTATACTAGAAACCTTTGTATTAACAATAACTAATACTAGCAAACTTGTATTAACAATAACTATACTAGCAACCTTGTATTAACAATAACTATACTAGCAAACTTGATTAACAATAACTATACTAGCAACCTTGTATTAACAATAACTATACTAGCAAACTTGTATTAACAAAACTAAACTAGCAAACTTGCAATAACAACAATTATACTAGCAACCTTGTATTAACAATAACTAAACTAAGAACATTCTATTAACAATACCTATACTAGCAAACTTGTATTAACAATAACTATACTAGCAACCTTGTATTAACAATACCTAAACTAGCAACCCGTATTAACAATAACTATACTAGCAACCTGTATAACAATAACTAAACTAGGAACATTGTATTAACAAAACTATACTAGCAACCTTGTATTAACAATAACTAAACTAAGAACCATGTATTAACAATAACTGTACTACCAACCTTGTAAACAATAACTATACTAGCAACCTTGTATTAACAATAGCTATACTAGCAACCTTGTATTAACAATAACTAAACTAAGAAACATGTATTAACAATAACTATACTAGCAACCTTGTATTAACAATAACTAAACTAA